>NW_027203200.1:0-97621 GCF_024711535.1 Dipodomys merriami | reverse complement strand
AACTAGGGTTTTGGGTGAGGGCTATGTTGAAGTTGAGGATTAGGGTTAGTGTTAGGGTAAGGTTTAGATTTAGGGTTAGGTTTAGGGTGAGGGTTAGGATGAGGGTTAGGGTTACGGTGAGAGTTAGGGTTAGGGTTAGGCTTAGGGTTAGGGTTAGGGTTAAGGTGAGGTTGAGTGTTAGCATTAGGTTTAGGTTAGGGTTAGGGTTAAGTTTAGGGTTAGGATTACTGCTATTGTTAGGGTTAGGGTTAGAGTTATGGTGAGGGTGAGGGTGAGGGTGAGTGTTAGGATTAGTGTGAGGTTTAGGGTTAGGGTTAGGATTAGCATTAGGATTAGCATTAGGTTGAGCTTGAGGTTTAGGGTTAGATTTAGGTTTACTTGGAGGGTTACGTCGAGGGTTAGGGTTAGGGTAAATGTTAGGGTTAAGTTTAGGTTGAGGGTTCGGTTGAGGTTTAGGGTTAGGTTTAGAGTTAGGATTAGGTTAGGGTGAGGGTGAGTGTGAGGTTTAGGGTTAGGTTTAGGCTTAGGCTTAGGGTTAGGCTGAGGGTGACGGTGGGGGTGAGGATTAGGGTTAGGGTGATGGTTACAGTTAGGGTTAGGGTGAGGGTTAGTTTTAGGCTCAGGGTTAGAGTTAGGGTTAGGTTGAGGTTGAGGTTTAGGGTAGAGTTAGGGGTAGGGGGAGGGTTAGGGTTAGAGTGAGGGTTATGGTGGGGTGAGAGTAAGGGTAAAGGTGAGGGTTAGGCTGAGTTTGAGGGTTATGGGAAGGGTGACGTTTATGGTTAGGGTGAGGGTTAAGGTTAGGGATAGGGTGAGGGTGAGGGTTAGATTGAGGATTAGTGTTAGTGTTAGGGTTAGGGTTAATGTGAAGTTTAGGGTGAGGATGAGGATTAGGGTTTGGGCGAGGTATAGCCAGAGGTTGAGGTTTAGGTTTAGTGTTAGGGTGAAGTTTATGGTTAGGGTAATTTTTAGGGTTAGTGTGTGGTTTAGTGTTAGGTTTAGGGTTAGTATTAGGGTGAAGATAAGCGTTATGGTGATGGTTAGGGTTAGGGTGAGGGTTAGGGTTAGGGTTAGGGTTATTGTTTGTGTTAGGGTTAGGGTTAAGGTTATGGTGAGTGTGAGGGTGAGGGTTAGGGATAGGGGTAGGATGAGGTTTAGGGATAGGGTTAGGGTTAGGGTTAGGTTCAGTGTGAGGTTTAGCGTTAGAGTTAGGGTGAGGGTGAGGCTGAGGGTGAGAGTTCGTGTTAGAATTAATGTTAGGGTCAGGCTTAAGGTGAGGGTTAGGGTTAGGGTTAGTGTTAGGTTGAGGGCTAGGGTGAGGATGAGATTTAGGTTATGTTCAGGGTGAGGTTTAGTGGTATAGTTAGTGTTAGGGTGAGGCTGAAGGCGAGGGTTAGGGTTAGGATTAATGTTAGGCTTAGCCTTAATTTGAGGTTTAGGTTGAGGGTGAGGTTTAGGATTAGGGTTAGTAGTAGGATTAGGGTTAGGGATAGGCTTAGGGTTAGGCTGAGGTTGAGGGTGAGGGTTAGGGTTAGGGTGAGGTTTAGGGTTAGGTTTATGGTGAGTGTGAGGGTTAGGGTTAGGCTTAGGCTTAGGATTATGCTGGGGGTGAGGGTGTGGGTTAGTGTTAGTGTTAGGGTTAGGGTTATGAGGAGGTTTAGGATGAGTGTTAGGGTTAGGGTGAGGTTTAGGGTGAGGGTGAGTGTGTGTGTTAGGGTTAGGTTTAGGGTTAGGCTTAGGGTTAGGCTGAGGGTGAGGTTAGGGTTAGGGTTAGGCTTAGGCTTAGGCTTAGGGTACGGCTGAGAGTGAGGGTAAGGCTGAGAGTTAGTGTTAGACTGAGGGTTAGGGTAAGGGTTAGGGGGAGGATTAGGAAAAGGGATAGGGTTAGGATTAGGCTTGGGTGTGGCTAGGGTGAGAATGAGTTTTAGGGTTAGAGTTAGCTTGAGGGTTAGGATTATGGTAAGGGTGAGAGTTAGTGTTCGGGTTAAGTTTAGGGCTAGGTTGAGGGTTAAGGTAAGGGTTACAGTGAGGGTGAGGGTTAGGGTTAGACTGAGGGTGAGGGTTCGGATTAGGGTTAGGGTGAGCTTGAGGGTTATGGTTAGTGTTAGGGTGAGGGTTAGGATGAGGATTAGGGTTAGGATTAGTGTTAGGGTGAGGGCTATGGTGAGGGTGAGGTTTAGGGTTAGGGTTAGGGTGAGGTTTACGTTTATAGGTAGGGTTAGTGTTAGGGTGAGGGTGACGTTTAAGGTTAGAGTTAGGGGTAGGATGAGGCTGAGGTTGAGCGTTAGGGTTAGGGTTAGTTTTAGATTTAGGGTTAGGGTGAGGGTTAGGTTGAAGGTGAGGGTTAGGCTTAGGGTTAGGATTAGGTTTAGGGTAAGGGTTAGGGTGAGTGTGAGCATTAGGGCTAGGGTTAGGGTTTGGCTTAGGGTTAGGCTGAGGGTGAGGGTGAGGGTTAGGCTTAGTGTTAGATTAAGGTTTAGGGTTAGGGTTAGGGTTAGGATGAGAGTTAGGGTTCGGTTATGTTTATGGTTAGGGTGAGGATTAGGGTTATGGTTAAGGTGAGCATGAGGTTTATGTCTACTTGGAGGATTACCCTTAGCGTTAGGGCTAGGTTGAGGGTTAATTTTAGGGTGATGGTGAGGGTAAAGATGAGGATTAGGGTTAGGATTAGGGTTAGGGTGAGGGCTAGGGTGAGGGTGAGGGTTAGGGTTAATGTTAGATTAAGGTTTAGGGTTAGGGTTAGGGTGAGGGTAAGTTTGAGGGTTAGGGTTCCGTTAAGGGTGATGATTAGGTTTATGGTGAGAGTTAGGTTTAGGATTAGGTTTAGCCTGAGGATGAGTGGTAGGATTAGTGTTAGGGTTAGGGTTAGGGTTAGGTTTAGGGTTAGGATTAGTGTTATTGTTAGGGTTAGGGTTAGAGTTATGGTGAGGGTGAGGGTGAGGGTGAGGGTAAGGGTTAGGGTTAGTGTGAGGTTTAGGGATAGGGTTAGGATTAGGGTTAGGGTGAGGTTGAGGGTTAGGGTTAGGGTGAGTGTTAGGGTTAGGCTTAGGGTGAGAGTTAGTGTTCGGTTATGTGTCGGGTTAGGGTGAGGGTTAGAGTTAGGGTTATAGTGACCATGAGGTTTAGGGTTATGTTGAGGATTAGGCTTAGGGTTAGGGCTAGGGTGAGGGTTAAGGTTAGGGTGAGGGTAAGGATGAGGATTAGGGTTAGGATTACGGTTAGGGTGAGGGCTAGGGTGAGGGTGACGGTTAGGGTTAGTTTTAGAATAAGGTTTTGGTTTAGGGTTAGGTTTAGGGTGTGGATTAGGTTGAGGGTTAGGGTTACGGTCAGGGTGATGATTAGGGTTAGGGTGAGGGTTAGGTTTAGGATTAAGGTTAGTGTAAGGGTGAGTGTTAGGATTAGGGTTAGGTTTAGTGTTAGGGTTACAGTGAGCATGAGGTTTAGGGTTACATTGAGTATTAGGGTTAGGTTTAGGGCTAGGGTGTGGGTTAAAGTTACGTTAGGGTGAGGGTAAGGATGAGGATTAGGGTTAGGATTAGGGTTAGGGTGATGGCTAGGGTGAGGTTCTGGTTTAGGGTTAGTGTTAGATTAATGTTTAGGGTTAGGGTTAGAACTAGGGTGAGGGTTAGTTTGAGGGTTATGGTTATGGTCAGGGTAATGATTAGGGTTAGGTTGAGGGTTTGGTTTAGGATTAGGGTTAGCTTTAGGGTGAGTGTTAGGATTAGGGTTAGGGTTAGTATTAGGGTTTGGATTGGGGTTAGGGTGAGGGTGAGAGTTAGGGTTAGGGTGAGTGTTAGGGTTAGGGTTAGGGTAAGAGTTAGGGTTCGGTTATGTTTAAGGTTAGGGTGAGGGTTAGGGTTAGGGTTATGGTGAGCATGAGGTTTAGGGTTACATTGAGGATTAGATTTAGGGTTAGGGCTAGGGTGAGGGTTAAGGTTACGGTTAGGGTGAGGGCAAGGATGAGGATTAGGTTTAGGATTAGGGTTAGGGTGAGGGCTAGCCTGAGGGTGAGGGTTAGTGTTAGATTAAGGATTAGGGTTAGGGTTAGGGTTAGGGTGAGGGTGAGGTTGAGGGTTACGGTTACGGTGCGGGTGAGGATTAGGTTTAGAGTGAAGGTTAGGGTTAGGATTAGGGTTAGCAGGAGAGTGAGTGTTAGGATTACAGTTAAGGTTAGGATTAGGATTAGGATTAGTGTTATCGCTAGGTTTAGGGTTTGAGTTATGGTGAGGGGAGAGTGGGGGTGAGGTTTAGGGTTAGGGTTAGAGTGAGGTTTAGGGTTAGGGTTAGGATTAGAGTTAGGGTGAGGGTGAGGATGAGGGTTATTGTTAGGGTGAGGGTTAGGGTTAGGGTTAGTGGCAAGGTTAGGATGAGGGTTAGGGTAAGGATTAGGGTTAGGGTGATGGCTAGGGTGAGGGTGAAGTTTAGGGGTAGGGTTAGGGTGAGGTGTAGGGTTAGGATTAGTGTTAGGATTAGGGTGAGGGTGAGGTTTAGGGTTAGAGTTAGGGTTAAGCTGAGGCTGAGGGTGAGGGTTAGGATTAGGTTTAGGATTAGGATTAGGGTAAGGGTTAGGGTGAGTGTGAGGTTAGGGTTAGGCTTAGGGTTAGGCTTAGGGTTACACAGAGGGTGAGGGTGAGGGTGAGGGTTAGGGTTAGGATTAGGGTTATGGTTAGGTGAGTGTGTGTGTTAGAGTTAGGTTTAGGGTTAGGCTTAGGGTTAGGCTGAGGTTGAGGTTGAGGGTAAGGGTTAGGGTTAGGGTGAGGGTTACGGTAAGGGTTAGGGGGAGGGTTAGGATGAGTTTTAGTGTTAGGATTAAGGTTAGGGTGAGGGCTATGGTGAGAGTGAGGTTTAGGTTTAGGGTGAGGTTTAGTGTTAGAGTTAGTATTAGGGTATGGCTGACGGTGAGGGTTAGGGTTAGGATTAATGTTAAGGTTAGGTTAGGGTGAGGGTAAGGATGAGGATTAGGGTTAGGATTAGGGTTAGGGTGAGGGCTAGGGTGAGGGTGAGTGTTAGGGTTAGTGTTAGCTTAAGGTTTAGGGTTAGAGGTTTAGGGTGAGAGTTAGGGTAAGGCTATGTTTATGGTTTGGGTGAGGGTTAGGGTTAGGGTTATGGTGAGCATGAGGTTTAGGGTTACATTGAGGATTAGGCTTAGGGTTAGGGCTAGGGTGAGGGTTAAGTTTAGGGTTAGCGTGAGGGTAAGTATGAGGATTAGGGATAGGATTAGGGTTAGGGTGAGGGCTAGGGTGAGGGTGAGGGTTAGGGTTACTGTTAGATTAAGGTTTAGGGTTAGGGTTAGGGTGAGGGTTAAGTTGAGGTTAGGTTTACAGTGAGGGTGAGGATTAGGGTTAGGGTGAGTGTTAGGGTTAGGATTAGGGTTAGCATGAGGGTGAGTTTTAGGATTACAGTTAGGGTTAGGGTTCGGGTTAGGTTTATGATTAGGATTAGTATTATTGTTAGGGTTAGGGTTAGAGTAATGGTGAGGGTGAGGGTGAGGGTTAGGGTGAAGTTTACGGTTAGGGTTAGGATTAGGGTTTGTGTGAGGGTGAGGTTTAGGGTTAGATTTAGGGTTAGTTGAAGGGTTAGGTCGAGGTTTAAGGTTAGGGTTAGTTTTAGGGTTAAGGTTAGGGTGAGGGTTAGGTTGAGGTTTAGGTTTATGGTTAGGGTTAGGGTTAGGATCAGAATGAGGTTGAGGGTGAGTGTGAGGGTTAAGATTAGGGTTAGGCTTAGGCTTAGGGTTAAGCTGAGGGTGAGGGTAGGGGTGAAGATTAGGTTTAGGGTGATAGTTAGGTTTGGGGATAGGGTGAGGGTTCGGTTGAGGGTTAGGGTTACGGTGAGGGTGAGGATTAGGGTTAGGGTTAGGGTTTGGTTTAGGATTAGGGTTAGCGTGAGGGTGAGTGTTAGCATTAGGGTTAGGGTTAGGTTTCGGGTTAGGATTAGTGTTATTGTTAGGGTTAGTGTTAGAGTTATAGTGAGGGTGAGAGTGAGGTTGAGGTTTACGGTTAGGGTGAGGTTTAGGTTGAGGGTTAGGATTAGGGTGAGGTTCAGGGTGAGGGTTAGGTTTAGGGTGAGGGTTAGGATAAGGGTTAGGTTGAGAGTTAGTGTTCGATTATGTTTAGGGATAGGGTGAGGGTTAGGGTTAAGGTTACGTTGAGCATGAGGTTTAGGGTTATGTTGAGGATTAGGCTTAAAGTTAGGGCTAGGGTGAGGGTTAAGTTTAGGGTTAGGGTGAGGGAAAGGATGAGGATTAGGGTTAGGATTAGGGTTATTGTGAGGGCTAGGGTGAGGGTGAGGGTTAGGGTTAGAGTTAGATTAAGGTTTAGGGTTAGAGTTGCAGTTAGGGTGAGGGTTAGGTTGAGGGTTAGGGTTTCGGTGAGGGTGAGGATTAGGGATAGGGTGAGGGTTAGGGTTAGGATTAGGGTTAGCATGAGAGTGAGTGTTAGGATTAGGGTTAGGGTTTGGGTTAGATATAGGGTTAGGATTAGTGTTATTGTTAGGGTTAGGGTTAGAGTTGTGGTGAGGGTGAGGGTGAGGGTGAGGCTTATGGATAGCGTTAGGGTGAGGTTTAGGATTAGGTTTAGGATTAGGGTTAGGGTGAGGGTGAGGTTTAGGGTTAGATTTAGGGTTAGTTGGAGGGTTAGGTCGAGGGTTAGGTTTAGTGTTAGTTTTAGGGTTCAGGTTAGGGAGAAGATTAGGTTGAGGTTTAGGGTTATGGTTAAGGTTAGGGTTAGGATTAGGGTGAGGGTGAAGGTGAGTGTGAGGGTTAGGGTTAGGGTTAGTCTTAGGCTTAAGTTTAGGCTTAAGAGTGAGGGTGGAGGTGAAGATTAGGTTTAGGGTGATGTTTAGGATTAGGGCTAGGATGAGTTTTAAGATGAGGGTTAGTATTACTATTATGGTTAGGGCGAGGTCTACGGTTAGGGTGAGGGTTAGGGTAAGGTTTAGGCTTAGGCTTACGGTTAGGCTGAGCATGAGGTTGAGGGTGAGGTTTAGGGTTAGGGTGATGGTTAGGTTTACGGTTAGGGTGAGGGTTGGGATGAGGTTTAGGGTTAGGGTGAGAGTTAGGGTGAGGATGATGGTAAGTGTAAGGGTGAGGGTTAGGGTAAAGTTTAGGGTTAGGGTTAGGGTTAGGGTTAGGATTAGGGTGAGGATTAGGGTTAGGATTAGGATTAGGGTGAGGTTGAGTGTTAGCATTAGGGTTAGGGTTAGGTTTAGGGTTAGGATTAGTGTTCTTGTTAGGGTTAGGGTTAGAGTTATGGTGAGGCTGAGGTTTAGGGTGAGGGTGAGATTTATGTTTAGATTTAGGTTCAGTTGGAGGGTTAGGTAGAGGGTGAGGGTTAGGGTTTGTGTTAGGGTTAAGGTTAGGGTGAGGGTGACTGTGAGTTTTAGTGTTAGGGTTAGGCTTATGCTTAGGGTTAGGCTGAGGGTGAGGGTGGGGGTGAGGATTAGGTTTAGGGTGATGGTTGGGGTTAGTGTTATGGTGAAGGATAGTGTTAGGATTAGGGTTAGAGTTAGGATTAGGGTGAGGATGAGTTTTAGGGGTAGAGTTAGGTTTAGGGTGAGGGTTAGCATTAGAGTGAGGGTTAGGGTGGCGTTGACGGTAAGGATAAAGGTGAGGGTTAGGCTGAGGGTGAGGGTTACAGTAAGGGTGAGGGTTAGGATTAGGGTGAGGGTTCAGGTGTTTGTGAGGGTTAGATTAAGGATTAGTGTTAGGGTAAGTGTGAAGTTTAGGGTGAGGATGAGGGTTAGGGATAGGGTGAGGACTAGGGAGAGGGTCAGGTTTAGGGTTAGTGTTAGGGTGAGGTTTAGGGTTAGGATGATGGTTAGGGTTAGTGTGAGGGTTAGTGTTAGGGTTAGGGTTAGTGTTAGGGTGAGGGTAAGTGTTAGGGTGAGGGTTAGGGTTAGGGTGAGTTTTATGGTTAGGGTGAGGGTTAGGGTTAGGGTTAGGATTATTGTTATCATTAGGGTTAGGGTTTCGGTTATGGTGAGTATGAGGATTACATTTAGGGCTAGGATGAGTTTTAAGGATAGGGTTATGGTTAGGGTTAGGGTCAGGTTGAGGTTTAGTGTTAGAGTTACATTTAGGGTGAGGCTGAGGGTGAGGGTTAGGGTTAGGATTAATGTTAGGGATAGGCGTAAGGTGAGGGTTAAGTTGAGGGTGAGGGTTAGAGTTAGGGTGAGGAGTAGGATTAGGGTTACGGTTAGGGTGAGTGTGAAGGTTAGGGTTAGGGTTAGGGATAGGCCTAGGGTTAGGCTGAGGTTGAGGGTAAGGTTTGGGGTTAGGGTTAGGGTTAGGATGAGTGTGAGGGTTATTGTTAGGATTAGGGTTAGGGTGAGGGTGAGTGTGTGTGTTAGTGTTAGGTTTAGGGTTAGGCTTAAGTTTAGGCTTAGTGTGAGGTTTAGTGTTATGGTGAGGGTTAGGTTTAGGTTTAGGTTGAGGTATGAGGTTTTGTTTAGGGTTAGAGTTAGGTTTATTGTGAGGGTGAGGTTTAGGGTTAGGCTGAGGGTGAGGGTGGGTGTGAGGATTAGAGTTAGGGTTAGGATTAGGCTTAGGGTTAGGGTTATTGTTAGTGTTATGTTTAGGGTTAAGTTTGTGGTGAGGGTGAGGCTGAGGGTGCGGGTGAGGGTGAGGGTTAGGGATAGAATTAGGGTGAGGTTTAGGGTGAGGGTGCGGTTTAGGGTTAGAGTTAGGGTTAGGGTGAGTGTTAGGTTGAGGTTTAGGGTTAGTGTTAGTGTTACGGGTAGGGTTAGCGTGAGAGTTAGGGGGAGGTTTTGGGTTAGGGTTAGGGTGAGAGATAGGATTAGGGTTATGGTGGTGATGAGTGTGTGTGTTAGGGTTAGGTTTAGGGTTAGGCTTAGGGTTAGGCTGATGGTGAGGTTGAGGGTGAGGGTTAGGGTTCGGGTTGGGGTGAGGGTTAGGGTTAGGGTTAGGGGTAGGTTGAGAGTTAGGATGAGGTTTATGGTTAGGATTTGGGTAAGGCTGAGGGCTAGGCTGAGGGTTAGGTTGAGGGTTAGGGTTAGGGATAGTGTTAGGTTTAGGATTAGGGTTAGGGTGAGGTTGAGTGTGAGGGTTAGTGTTAAGGTTAGGTTAGGCTTATAGTTAGGGTGAGGGTTAGGGTTAGGTTTTGGGTTAGGGTGAGGGTGAGGCTGAGGATTAGGTTTAGGGTTAGGATTAGGGATAGGGTTAGTGTTAGGGTTATGGTTAGTGTTAGGGTTATGTTGAGGGTTAGGAATAGGATTAGGGTTAGGGTTAGACTTAGCGTTAGGCTGAGGGTGAGGGTGGGTGTGATGATTAGGGTTAGGGTTAGGTTTAGGCTTATGGTTAGGGTTATTGTTACTGTTATGGTTAGGGTTAAGTTTGTGGTGAGGGTGAGGCTGAGGGTGAGGGTTATGTTTATGGATAGGGTTAGGGTTACGGTTAGTGTTAGGGTTATTATTATTGTTAGGGTTAGAGTTAGATTTACGGTGAGGGTGAGGATGCGGGTGAGGGTTAGGTTTAGGGTTAGGGTGAGGTTTACGGTTAGGGTTAGGATTATGGTTCGGGTGAGGTTGAGGTTTAGGGTTAGATTTAGGGTTAGTGTAAGTGGAAGGGTTAGTGTTAGCGTTAGCGTTAGGGTACGACTTAGGGTGAGGGTTTGGGTTAGGGTGAGGGTTATGGTTAGGGTGAGGTTTAGCATTAGGTTTAGGGTTATTGTTAGGTGTTGGTTTAAGTGTACTGCTATGGTTCAGGTGAGGGTGAGGTTTAGGGTTAGGGTTAGGGTGAGGTTTAGGGTGAGGGTGAGGTTTAGGGTTAGAGTTAGGGTTAGGGTAAGTGTTAGGTTGAGGGTTAGGGTTAGGGTTAGGGTGAGAGTTAGGCCGAGGTTTAGGGTTAGGGTGAGGGTGAGGGTTAGGATTAGGGTTAGCATGCAGGTGAGTGTGTGTGTTAGGGTTAGGTTTAGGGTTAGGCTTAGGATTAGTCTGAAGGTGAGTTTGAGGGTGAGGGTTAGGATTAGGGTTAGGGTGAGGGTGAGGTTGAGGGTTAGGATTAGGGTTAGGGTGAGGGTTAGGATGAGGCTTAGTGTTAGGATAAGGGTTAGGGTGAGGGCTAGGGTGAGGGTTAGGGTTTGGGTTAGGCTGAGCGTGAGGTAGAGGTTGAGGGTTAGGGTTAGGGTGATGGTTAGGTTTATGGTAAGGGTGAAGGTTAGGTTGAGGTTTAGGGTGAGGATGATGGTAAGGGTAAAGGTGAGGTTTAGGCTGAGGGTGAGGGTTAAGATAATGGTGAGTGTTAGGGTTAGGTTTATGGTTAGGGTGAGGGTTAGGATTAGGCTTAGGGTGAGGGTTAAATTGAGGTTTAGGGTTAGGGTTAGTGTAAGGTTTAGGGTGAGGATGAGGGTTAGGGTTAGGTTAGGATTATTTTTAGGTTTAGGGTGAGGGTGAGGTTTTCTGTTGGAAATAGGTTAGGGTGAGGGTTAGGGTGAAGGTTAAGGATAGGGTAAGGGTTATCATGGGGGTGATGGTAAGGGTAAACGTGAGGGTTAGGCTGAGGGTGAGGGTTACAGTGGGATGAGGGTTAGGGTTAGGGTGAGGGTTAGGGTTAGGGGAAGGGTGTGGGTTAAGGTTAGATTGAGAATTAGTGTTATGGTTAGTGTGAGGTTTAGGGTGAGGATGTGGGTTAGTATTAGGGTGATGGCTAGGGTGAGATGAGGGTTAGGTTTAGCTTTAGGGTGAGGTTTCAGGTTAGGGTGATGATTAGAGTTAGTATGAGGGTGAGTCTTAGGGTTAGGGTTAGTGTTAGGGTGAGAGTAAGTGTTAGGGTGAGTGTTATGTTTAGGGTGAGTGTTATGGTTAGGTTGAGGGTTAGGGTTAGGGTTAGGGTTATTGTTAGGGTTAGGGTTACAGTTATAGTGAGGGTGAGGGTGAGGGTTAGGGTTAGGGTTAGGATGAGGTTTAGGTTTAAGGTTAGGTTTAGAGTTAGAGTTAGGGTGAGAGTGAGGTTTATGGTTAGAGTTAGGGTTAATGTTAGAATTAGGGTTATAGTGAAAGTTTGGGTTAGAGTTACGCTTAGGCTTAGGCTTATGCCAAGCATGAGGGTGAGGGTTAGGCTTATGGTTAAGGTGAGGTTTAGGGTTAGGGTTAGGGTGAGGCTTAGGATGAGGTTTAGGGTTAGGATTAGTGTTAGGGTCAGGGTTAGGGTGAGGGTTAGGTTTAGGGATAGGGTTAGGTTTAAGAGGGTTAAGGTTAGGCTTAGGGTGAGTGCGAGTGTCAGGTTTAGGATTAGGCTTAGGTTTAGGGTGAGGGTTAGGGTTAGGGGTTTGGTTAGGGTGAGGGTGAGGCTGAGGATTAGGGTAAGGTTTAGGGTTAGGTTTTGGGTTATGTTTAGGGTTAGGGTTTGGGTTACAATTAGGGTTAGCGATAGGGTTAGTGTTAGGCTTAGGGTTAGGCTGAGGGTGAGGTTGGGGTTGAGGTTTAATGTTAGGTTTAGGATTACGATTATTGTTAGTGTTATGGTTATGGTTAAGTTTGCAGTGAGGGTGAGGCTGAGGGTGAGGGTTATGGTTAGGGTTAGGGTTAGGGTTAGTGTTATTTTTAGGGTTAGGTTTAGAGTTACGGTGAGATTGAGGGTGAGGGTGAGGGTTAGATTTAGGGTGAAGTTTAGAGTGAGGTTTAGGGTTAGGGTTAGGGTGAGGGTGAGTTTTAGGGTTAGAGTTAGTGTTATGGGGAGGGTCAGGGTGAGGTTTATGCTTAGGGTTAGTGTTAATGTTAAGGGCAGGGTGAGGTATAGCTTGAGGTTTAGGGATAGGGTTAAGTTTAGTATTAGGTTTAGGGTGAGGGTGAGTGTGAGGGTTAGGGTAAGGTTTAAGCTTAGGCTTAGGTTTAGGCTGAGGGTGAGGGTGGGGGTGAGGATTAGGGTTTGCGTGATGGTTCAGGTTAGGGTTAGTGTTATTGTTATGGTTAGGGTTAGAGTTATGGTGAGGGTGAGGGTGCGGGTGAGGGTTAGGCTTAGGGTTAAGGTGGGGTTTAGGGTTAGGGTTAGGGTTAGTGTGAGGGTGAGGTTTAGGTTTAGATTTAGGTTAGGGGGAGGGTTATGGTTAGGGTTAGGCATAGGGTTAGTGTTCGGGTTAGGGTGAGGGTGAGGGTTAGGTTGAGGTTTAGGGTTATGGTTAGGGTTAGTGTGAGGGTTAGTGTTAGGTTTAGGGTTAGTGTTAGGGTGAGGGTAAGTTTTAGGCTGAGAGTTTTGGTTAGGGTGAGGGTTATGATTTGGGTGAGGGATAGGATTAGGTTTAGGGTTATTGTTAGGGTTAGGTTTAGGGTTTTGGTTACGGTGAGGGTGAGGTTGAGGTTTAGGGTTTGGGTTAGGGTTAGAGTGAGGGTTAGGATGAGGGTGAGGTTTACGGTTGGATTTAGGGTTAGGGTGAGGGTTAGGGTGAGGTTTAGGGTTAGGGTTACTGTTAGGGTTAGGGTTAGGGTGAAAGTTAGTTGTAGGATTAGGGTTAAGGTTAAGGTTAGGGTTAGGTTTAGGGTTTCATTTTCAGTGAGTGTGAGGGTTAGGATTAGGGTTGGGGTGAGGGTGACGTTTAGGGTTAGACTTAGGGATAGGGTGAGGCTGAGGGTGAGGGTGAGGTTTAGGGTTAGGGTTAGGATGAGGTTTAGGGTTAGGTTTAGGTTGAGTGTGAGGGTTATGGTTGGGGTTAGGGTTAGCCGTAAGTTTAGCTTGAGGGTTTGGCTGAGGGTGAGGTTTAGGGTTAGTTTGAGGGTTAGGGTTAGGTTTAGGGTGAGGTTTAGTGTTAGGCTTAGGGTTAGAGTTATGGTTAGGGTGAGGGTGAGATTTAGAGGTAGAGTTAGTTTTAGGGTGAGGGTTAGGGTGAGTGTGAGGGTTAGGGTGAGGGTTAGGGTAGGGGTGATGGTAAGGGTAAATGTGAGGGTTAGGCTGAGCGTGATGGTTACGCTAAGGTAGAGGGTTAGGGTTATGGTGAGGGTTAGGGTTAGGGTTAGGGTGAGAGTTAGGGTTCGGGTCAAGTTTAGGGTTAGGGTGAGGGTTAGAGTAATGGTTATGGTGAGGGTGAGGGTTAGGGTTAGGTTGAGGGTTAGGGTTAGGATTAGGGTTAGTGTGAGGGTGAGGGTTAGTGTTAGAGTTAGGGTGAGGGTAAGTGTTAAGTTGAGGGTTAGGGTTAGGTTGAGGGTTATGTTTAGTTTGAGGGGTAGAGTTAGGGTTATGGTTATTGTTAGGGTTAGGGTTAGGGTTACCATTACGGTGAGGGTGAGGGTGAGGGTTAGGTTTAGGATTAGTATGAGGTTTAGGTTTAGAGTAAGGGTTAGAGTTAGGGTTAGTGTGAGAGTGAGGTTTAGGGATAGAGTTAGGGTTAGTGTTATGTTTAGTGTTATGGTTAGGGTTAACGTTAAGGTGAGGGTTTGGGTTAGAGTTAGGCTTAGGCTTAGGCTTAGGCCAAGCATGAGGGTGAGGGTTAGGGTTAGGGTTAAGATGAGAGTTAGGATGAGCTTTAGGTTTAGGATTAGTTTTAGGGTAAGGACTAGGGTGAGGGTTAGTGTGAGGGTTAGGTTTAGGGATAGGTTTAGGTTTAGAATTAGGGTTGGGTTGAGGGTCAGTGTGAGAGTCAGGGTTATGGTTAGGCTTAGGTTTAGGGTGAGAGTTAGGGTTAGGGTTTTGGTTAGGGTGAGAGTGAGGCTGAGGATTGGGGTTAGGTTTAGGGTTAGGTTTTTGTTAGGTTTAGGCTTAGTCTTAGAGTTAGGGTTAGGGTTAGGGTTAGTCTTAGGATTAGGCTGAGTGTGAGGGTGGGGTTGAGAATTAGGGTAAGGGTTAGGATTAGGGTTATTGTTAGTGTTATGGTTAGGGTTAAGTTTGCACTGAGGGTGAGGCTGAATTTGAGGCTTATGGTTAAGGTTAGGGTTAGGGTTAGTGTTATTTTTAGGGTTAGGGTTAGATTTACGGTGAGATTGAGGGTTAGGGTGAATGTTAGGGTTAGAGTGAGGTTTAGGGTGAGGTTTAGGGTTAGGGTTAGGGTGAGGGTGAGGTTTAGGGTTAGAGTTAGCGTTAGGGGGATGGTTAGGTTGAGGTTTAGGGTTAGGGTTATTGTTAGGGTTACGGGGAGGTTGAGGGTTAGGTTGAAGTTTAGGGATAGGGTAGATTTAGTATTAGGGGTAGGGTGAGGGTGAGTGTGACAGTTAGGGTGAGGGTTAGGCATAGGCTTAGGGTTAGGCTGAAGGTGAGGGTGGGGGTGAGGATTAGGGTTACGGTGATGGTTTGGGTTAGGGTTAGTGTTATTGTTAGTGTTAAGCATAGAGTTACGGTGAGGGTGAGGGTGCGGGTGAGGGTTAGGCTTAGGGTTAGGGTGGGGTTTCGGATTAGGGTTTGGGTTAGTGTGAGGGTGAGGTTTAGGGTTAGAATTAGGGTTATGGTTAGGGTTAGGATGAGGGTTAGGGATAGGGTTAGTGTTAGAGTTAAGGTGAGGGTGAGGGTTAGGTTGAGGTTTAGGGTTATGTTTATGGTTAGGTTTAGTGTGAGGGTTAGTGTTAGGGTTAGGGTTAGTGTTAGGGTGAGGGTATGTTTTAGGGTGAGGGTTTGGGTTAGGCTGAGGGTTATGGTTAGGGTGAGGGTTAGGATTAGTGTTAGGATTATTGTTAGGGTTAGGTTTAGGCTTTTGGTTTCAGTGAGGGTGAGGGTCAGTTTTAGGGTAAGGGTTAGGGTGAGGTTTAGGGTTAGGGTTAGGGTTAGGGTTAGGGCGAGAGTTAGCAGTACAGTTAGGGTTAGGGTTAGACTTAAGGTTAGAGTTAGGTTTAGGGTTTCGGTTACGGTGAGGGTGAGTTTCAGTATTAGGGTTAGGGTGAGTGTGAGGTTTAGGGTGAGAATTAGGTTTAGGGTGAGGCTGAATGTGAGGGTGAGGGTTAGGGTTAGGGTTAGGATTAGGATTAGGGCTAGGATTAGGGTGAGTGTGAAGGTTATGGTTAGGGTTAGTGTTAGCCTTAGGTTTAGGCTGAGGGTTTGCCTGAGGGTGAGGGTTATGGTTAGTTTGAGGGGTAGGGTTAGGGTTAGGGTGAGTTTTAGTGTTAGGGTTATGGTTAGAGTGATGGTTATGGTGATGGTGAGGTTTAGGGCTAGAGTTAGTTTTAGGGTGAGGGTTATGGTGAGTGTGAGGATTATGGTGAGGGTTAGGTTAGGGGTGAAGTTAAGGGTAAACGTGAGGGTTAGGCTGAGGGTGACGGTTATGGTAAGGTTGAGGATTAGGGTTAGGGTGACATTTAGGGTTAGGTTTAGTGTGCGAGTTAGGGTACACTTTAAGTGTAGGGTTAGGGTGAGGGTTAGGGTAAGGGTTACAGTGAGGGTGAGTGTTAGGTTTAGGTTGAGGGCTAGGTTGAGGGTGAGGGTTAGGGTTAGAGTTAGGGTGAGCGCTAGGGTGAGGGTTAGGGTTAGGGATAGAGTTAGGTTTCGGATTAGTGTTAAGTTGAGGGTGAGTGTGAGGGTTAGAGTTAGGGTTAGGGTTAGGCTTAGAGTTAGGCTGAGGATTAGGGGTAGAGTTGGGTTAGGGTGAGGTAGAGGCTGAGGATTAGGGTTAGGTTTAGGGTTAGGGTTACGCTTAGGGTTAAGCTGAGGGTGAGGGTGGTGGTTAGGATTAGATTTAGGGTTAGGTTAGGCTTAATTTTAGGGTTATTGTTAGTGCTATGGTTAGGGTTAAGTTTGCAGTGAGGGTGAGGCTTTGGGTGAGGGTTATAGTTAGAGTTAGGGTTAGGGTTAGGGTTAGTGTTATTGTTAGTTTTAGGTTTAGAGTTACGGTGAGGGTCAGGGTGAGGGTTAGGGTTAGGGTTAGGGTGAGGTTTAGGGTTAGGTTTAGGATTGGGGTTAGGGTGAGGGTGAAGTTTAGGGTTAGATTTAGACTTAGTTGGAGGGTTAGTTCGAGCGTTAATGTTAGGGTTATTGTTAGGGTTAAGGTTAGGGTGAGGTTTAGGTTGAGGTTTAGGGTTAGGGTTAGGGTTAGGATTAGGGTTAGGGTGAGGTGAGTGTGAGGGTTAGAGTTAGGGTTAGGCTTAGGTTGTGGGTTAGGCTGAGGGTGAGGGAGTGGGTGAGGATTAGGGTTAGCGTGATGTTAGGGTTCGGGTTAAGATGAGGGCTAGGATTAGGGTTAGGTGTAGGCTTAAGGTTAGGGTGAGGGCTAGGGTGATGGTGAGGGTTAGGGTAAGTGTTAGGCTTAGGCTTAGGGTTAGGCTGAGCATGAGGTTGAGGGTGAATGTTAGGGTTAAGGATAGGGTGAGATTTAGTTTTAGGGTTAGTGTTAGAGTTAGAGTTAGGACGAGAGTGAGGTTTAGGAGTAGGTTTAGGGTCAGCGTGAGGATTAGGGTTCGGGTGAGGGCTACGGTGGGGGTGACGGTAAGGGTAAAGGTGAGAGTTAGGTAAGGGTGAGGGTTAGGTTTAGGATGAGAGTTAGGGTTAGGGTTAGGGTGAGGTTGAGGGTTAGATTGAGGTTTAGTGTTAGGGTTAGTGTGAGGTTTAGGGTGATTATGAGGGTCAGGATTAGGGTGAGGGTGAGGGTCAGGGTTAGGTTTAGGGTTTGGGTGAGGTTTAGGATTAGGGTGAGGTTTAGGGTTAGTGTGAGGGTTATGGTTAGTGTTAGGATTAAGATTAGGGTTAGTGTTAGGGTGAGTGTGAGGGTTAGTGTTAGGGTTAGGGTTAGGCTTAGTTTTAGGCTGAATGTGAGGGTGAAGTTGAGGGTTACGGTGAGGGTGAGGGTTACTTTTAGGGTTAGGGTGAGAGTTAGGGTTAGGGTTAGGGTTAGGGTTAGGGTGAAGGTGAGGGTGAGGGTGAGGGTTAGTGTTAGGGTGAGGTTTAGGATGAGGGTTAGGGTTAGGATTAGGGTTAGGGTGAGGGCTAAGGTGAGGGTGAGGTTTAGGGTTAGGTTTAGGGTGAGGTTTAGGGTTAAGTTTAGGGTTAGGGTTAGGGTGAGGGTCAAGTTTTGGGTTAGAGTTAAGGTTAGTGTGAGGCTGAGGGTGAGGGTTAGGGTTAGGGTTAGTGTTAGAGTTAGGGTTACAGTGAGGGTGAGGGTGAGTGTGATGTTTAGGCTTAGTGATAAGTTTAGGTTTAGGGTAGAGGTTAGGGTGAGTGTGAGGTTAGGGTTAGGGTTAGGGTTAGCCTTATGATTAGGCTGAGAGTGAGGGTGAGGGTGAGGGATAGGGTTAGGGTGAGAGTTAGGGGTAGGATTAGGGTGAGTGTTAGGGTTCAGGTTAAGTTTAGAGTTAGGGTGAGGGTTAGGGTTATGTTGAGCGTGAAGGTTAGGGTTAGGGTGAGAGTTAGGGGTAGAGTTAGGGTGAGAGTTAGGGTTCAGGTTAAGTTTAGGGTTACGGTGAGTGTTAGGGTTAGGGTTACGGTGAGCATGAGGGTTAGGGTTAGGTTGAGGGTTAGGGTTAGGCTTACGATTAGGGTGAATGTTACGGTTAGGGTGATGGTTAGGATGAAGATTAGGGTTAGGATTAGGATTAGGGTGAGGTCTAGGGTGAGGGTCAGGGTTAGGGTTAGTGTTTGGGTGAGAATTAGGGTTAGGGTTTGGGTTAGTGTGAGGATTAGGATGAGGGTTAGTGTTACAGTGAGGGTGAGGTTTAGGGTTAGGGTGAGGGTTAGGGGTAGGATTAGGATTAGGGTGATGGTGAGTTGTAGGGTTAGTTTTAAGGTTAGGGGGAGGGTTAGGTCGAGGGTTAAGGTTAGGATTAGTGTTAGGGTTAAGGTTAGGGTGAGGTTTAGGTTGATGTTTAGGCTTTGGGTTAGGGTTAGGGTTAGGATTTGGGTTAGTGTTAGGGTATGTGACTGTTAGGGTTGGGGTTAGGCTTAGGATTAGGGTTATGCTGAAAGTGAGGGTGGGGGTGAGGATTAGGGTTAGGTTGAGGGTTAGGGTTAGGGTGAGGCTCAGCTTGAGGGATAGGGTAAGGATTAGTGTTGGGTGGGGGCTAGGGTGAGGGTGAGGGTTAGAGTAAGGGTTAGGCTTAGGCTTAGGGTTAGGCTGAGCATAAGGTTGAGGTTGACGGTTAGGGTTAGGGTGATGGTTAGGTTGAGGGTTAGGATGAGCTTTAGGGTTAGGTTGAGGGTTAGGGTGAGGATGATAGTAAGGGTAAAGATGAGGTTTAGGCTGAGGTTGAGGGTTAAGTTAAGGGTGAGGGTTAGGATTAATGTTAGGGTTAGGCTTAAGGTAAGGGTTAGGGTTCGGGTGAGGTTTAGGGTTAGTGTTAGGATTAGGATTAGGGTTAGGTTTCGGGTGAGTGTGAGGGTTAAGGTTAGGGATAGGGTTAGGCTTAATGTTAGGCTGAAGGTGAGGGTGAGGTTGAGGGTTAGGGTGAGGGTGAGGGTAAGGTTTAGGGTTATAGTGATGGTGAAGGTTAGGGTTAGGTTGAGGGTTAAGGTTAAGATTATGGTTAGGGTGAGGGTGAGTGTTAGGATTAGGTTTAGGGTTAGGGTTAGGTTTAGGGTTAGGATTACTGTTATTTTTAGGGTTATGGTTAGAGTTATGGTGAGGGTATGGCTGAGGGTGAGGGTGAGGGTTAGGGTTAGGGTGAGGTTTAGGGTTTGGGTTAGGATTAGGGTTAGGGTGAGGGTGAGGTTTAGGGTTAGATTTAGGGTCAGCTGGAGGTTTTGGTGTAGGGTGAGGGTTAGGGTTAGTTTTAGGGTTAAGGTTAGGGTGAGTGTCACGTTGAGGTTTAGGGTTACTGTTAGGGTTAGGGTTAGGATTAGTGTGAGGGTGAGTGTGAGTGTGAGGGGTAGGGTTAGGCTTAGGCTTAGGCTTAGGGTTAGGCTGAGGGTGATGGTGGGGGTGAGGATTAGGTTCAGGGTGATAGTTAGGGCTAGGGTTAGGGTGAGGGTTAGCATGAGGTTTAGGATTAGGATTAGGATTGGGTGAGGGCTAGGGTGAGGGTGAGGGTTAGGGTAAGGGTTAGGCTTAGGCTTAGGATTAGGCTGAGCGTGAAGTTGAGGTTGAGGGTTAGGGTTAGGGTGATGGTTAGGTTTACAGTTAGGGTGAGGGTTAGGATGAGGTTTAGGGTTAGAGTGAGGGTTAGGGTATGGTTTAGTGTTAGGGTTAGGGTTAGACTTAAGGTTATGGTGAGGGTGAGGTTTAGGGGTACAGTTAGGGTGAGGGTTAGGGTTAGGGTTAGGGTGAGGGTCAGGTTTAGGTTAGAGTTAAGATTAGGGTGAGTCTGAGGGTGAGGGTTAGGGTTAGGGTTAGTGTTAGAGTTGGGGTTACAGTGAGGGTTAGGGTGATGGTGAGGTTTAGGCTTAGTTTTAGGATTAGGATTAGGATACAGGTTATGGTGAGTGTGAGGGTTAGGGTTAGGGTTAGTCTTATGGTTAGGCTGAGGGTGAGGGTGAGGGTGATGGATAGGATTAGGGTGATAGTTAGGGGTAGGGTTAGGGTGAGAGTTAGGGTTCCGTTTAAGTTTAGGGTGAGGGTTAGGGTTATGGTGAGCGTGAGGGTTAGGGTTAGGGTGAGGGTTAGGGTTAGCGTTAGGGTGAGGGTTAGGGTTCGGCTTAGGGTTAGGGTGAGGGTTAGTGGTAGTGGTAGGGTGAGGATTAGGATGAGGATTAGGGTTAGGATTAGGGTTAAGATTAGGGTTAGGCTGAGGGCTAGGTTGAGGGTGAGGTTTAGGGTTAGTGTTTGGGTGAGGTTTAGGATTTGGGTTAGGGTGAGGGTTAGGATGAGGGTGAGTGTTACAATGAAGGTGAGTATTAGGGTTAGGGTGAGGTTTAGTGTTAGGATTTCGGTTAGGGTGAGGGTGAGTTTTAGGGTTAGATTTAGGGTTAGGGGGAGGGTTAGGTAGAGGGTTAGGGTTAGGGTCAGTCTTTGGGTTAAGGTTAGGGTGAGGGTTATGTTGAGGTTTAGGGTTAGGGTTAGGGTTAGGGTTAGGATTAGGATGAGGGTATGTGAGGGTTAGGGTTAGGGTTAGGCTTAAGGTTAGGGTTATGCTGAGGTTGAGGGTGGGGTTGAGGATTAGGGTTAGGGTGAGGGTTAGGGTTCGTGTTAGGGTCAGGGTTAGGATGAGGGATAGGGTTAGGATTAGGGTTAGTGTGGATTCTAGGGTGAGGGTGAGGTTTAGAGTAAGTGTTAGGCTTAGACTAAGGGTTAGGCTGAGCATGAGGTTGAGGGTGAGGTTTAGGGTTATGGTGATGGTTAGGTTTAAGGTTTGGTTGAGTGTTAGGATGAGGTTTAGGGATAGGGTGAGGATGATGGTAAGGGTAATGGTGAGGTTTAGGCTGAGGGTGAGGGATAAGGATGAGGGTTAGGGTTAGGTTTAGGTTTAGGGTTAGGGTTATGGTGAGCTTCAGATTGAGGATTAGGGTTAGGGTTAGGGTTAGTGTGAGGTTTATGGTGAGGATGAGGGTTAGGGTTAGGGTGAGGGTGAAGGTTAGAATTAGGGTTAGGGTGAGGGCTAGGGTGATGGTGAGGGTTAGAGTTAGGGTTAGGGTGAGGTTTAGGATTAGGGTGATGGTTAGGGTTATTGTGAGGGTTAGTGTTAGGGTTAGGGTTAGTGTTAGGGTGAGGTTAAGTGTTAGGGTAAGGGTTAATGTTAGGGTGATGATTATGGTTAGGGTGAGGCTTTGGGTTAGGTTTAGGGTGAGGTTTAATGTTAGGGTTAGGGTTAGAGTTAGGGTTAGCATGAGAGTGAGGTTTAGGGTTAGATTTAGGGTAAGGTTGAGGCTGAGGTTGAGAGTTAGGTTGAGGGTTAGTGTTAGAGTAAGTGTTAGGGTGAGGTTAAGGGTGAAGGTGAGGGTGAGGGTTAGGTTTAGGATTGGGATTAGGATTAGTGTAAGGGTTCAGGTGAGTGTGAGGGTTATTGGTTAGGTTTAGGCTTAGGCTTAGGGTTAGGCTGAGTATGAGGTTGAGGGTGAGGGTTAGGGTTATGGTGATGGTTAGGTTTAAGGTTAGGTTGAGGGTTAGGATGAGGTTTAGGGATAGGGTGAGGATGATGGTAAGGGTAAAGGTGAGGTTCAGGCTGAGGGTGAGGGATAAGATAAGGGTGAGGGTTAGGGTTAGTTTTCGGGTTAGGGTTAGGGTTATGGTAAGCTTTTGATTAGGATTAGTGTTAGTGTTAGGGTTAGTGTGAGGTTTATGTTGAGGATGAGGGTTAGGGTTAGGGTGAGGGTGAGGGTTAGATTTAGGGTTAGGGTGAGGGCTAGGGTGATGGTGAGGGTTAGAGTTAGGGTTAGGGTGAGGTTCAGGATTAGGGTGAGGGTTAGGGTTATTGTGAGTGTTAGTGTTAGGGTTAGGGTTAGTGTTAGGGTGAGGTTAAGTGTTAGGGTAAGGGTTAATGTTAGGGTGAGGATTATGGTTAGGGTGAGGGTTCGGGTTAGGTTTAGAGTGAGGTGTAGTGTTAGGGTTAGGGTTAGAGTTAGGGTTAGCGTGAGAGTGAGGTTTAGGGTTAGAGTTAGGGTAAGGTTGAGGCTGAGGTTGAGAGTTAGGTTTCGGGTTATTGTTAGAGTTAGGGTTAGGGTGAGGTTTAGGGTGAAGGTGAGGGTGAGGGTGAGGGTTAAGCTTAGGATTGGGATTAGGATTAGTGTAAATGTTCGGGTGAGTGTTAGGGTTAGGGTTAAGGTTAGGCTTAGGCTTAGGGTTAGGCTGAGAGTGAGGGTGAGGTTGAGGGTTAGGGTTAGGGTGAGGGTTATAGTTAGGTTTAGGGTGAGAGTTAGTGTTTGGGTTAAGTTTAGGGTTAGGTTGGGGGTTAAGGTAATGGTTACAGTGAGGGTGAGGGTTAGGGTTAAGTTGAGGATTAGGTTTAGGTTTAGGCTTACGGTGAGTGTGAGTGTGAGGGTTAGGGTGAGGGTTAGGATGAGGGTGAGTTTTAGGATTAGGGTTAGGGTGAGGGCTAGGGTGAGGGTGAGGTTTATGGTTTGGGTTAGGCTGAGGTTTAGGGTTAGGTTTAGGCTTAGGGTTAGGGTGAGGGTTAGGTTTAGGGTTAGAGTTAGGGTAAGGGTGAGGCTGAGGGTGAGGGTTAGGGTTAGGCTTAGTGTTAGATTTAGGGTTACGGTGAGGGTTACTGTGAGGGGGAGGGTTGGGTTTAGGGTTAGGATTCAGGTAAGGGTTAGGGTGAGTTTGAGAGTTAGGGTTAGAGCTTGGCTTAGGCTTAGGGTTAGGCTGAGTGAGAGGTTGAGGGTGAGCGTTAGGGTGATGGTTTTGATTATGGTTAGGGTGAGGGTTAGGATGAAGTTTAGGGTTAGGGTGAGGGTTAGGTTGAGGATGTTGGTAAGGGTTAAGTTGAGGTTTAGGCTGAGGGTGAGGGTTAAGATCAGGGTGAGGGTTAGGGTTAGGTTTAGGGTTAGGGTTAGGGTTAGGGTGAGGGTTAGATTGAGGATTAGGGTTACGGTTAGGGTTAGTGTGAGGTTTAGGTTGAGGATGAGGATTAGGGTGAGGGTGAGGGTTAGAATTAGGGTTAGGGTGAGGGCTAGGGTGAGTGTGATTGTTAGAGTTAGGGTTAGGGTTAGGGTGAAGTTTAGGATTAGTTTGAAGTTTAGGGTTAGTGTGAGGGTTAGTGTTAGGGTTAGGGTTAGAGTGAGGGTATGTATTAGGGTGAGGGTTAATGTTAGGGTGAGGGTTATGTTTATGGTGAGGGTTAGGGTTAGGGTTATTGTTAGGCTTAGGGTTAGGGTTACGGTTATGATGAGGGTGAGTGTTAGGTTAAGGGTTAGGGTGAGGTTCAGTGTTAATGTTATTGTTAGAGTTAGGGTTAGGGTGAGGGTGAGGTTTAGGGTTAGATTTAGGGTAAGGGTGAGGCTGAGGTTGAGGGTTAGGTGCAGGGTTAGTGTTAGAGTTAGGGTTAGGTTGAGGGTTTGATTGAGGGTGAGGGTGAGGGTGGGGGTTAGGCTAGGGTTAGGATTAGGATTAGGGTAAGGGTTAGGGTGAGTGTGAGGGTTAGGGTTAGTGTTAGGCTTAGGCTTAGGGTTAGGCTGAGAGTAAGGGTGAGGTTGAGGGATAGGGTTAAGGTGAGACTTAGGGTTTGGTTAATTTTAGGGTTACGGTGAAGGTTAGGGTAAGGGTTACAGTGATGTTGAGGGATAGTGTTAGGTTGAGCATTAGGGTTAGGGTTAGCGTGAGGGTGAGTCTTAGGGTTAGGTTCAGGGTGAGGCTTAGGATGAGGGTTAGGGTTAGGATTAGGGTTAGGGTTAGGGTGAGGGTGAGGTTTAGGGTTAGGGTTAGGGTGTGGTTTACGGTTAGGTTTAGCGTTAGGGATAGGGTGAGGGTGAGGTTTATGGTTAGAGTTAAGGTTAGGGTGAGGCTGATGGTGAGGGTTAGTGTTAAGGTCAGTGTTAGAGTTAGAGTTACCTTGAAGGTTAGTGTGAGGTTTAGGGTGAGGATGAGTTTTAGGGTTAGGGTTAGGTTTAGGATTAATGTTAGGGTTAGGCTTAAGGGGAGGGTTAGGGTGGGGGTGAGGCTTAGGGATAGTGTTAGAATTAGGATTAGGATTAGTGTTAGGGTTAGGGTTAGGTTTATGGTTAGGATTAGTGTTATTGTTAGGGTTAGGGTTAGAGATATGGAGAGGGTGAGAGTGAGGGTGAGGGTGAGGGTTAGGTTTATCGTGAGGTTTAGGGTGAGGGTTAGGATTAGGGTTAGGGTGACGGGGAGGTTTAGGGTTAGATTTAGGGTTAGTTTTAGTGTTAGGTCGTGCGTTAATATTAGGGTTAGTGTTAGGGTTAAGGTTAGGGTGAGGGTTAGGTTGAGGATTAGTGTGAGGGTTAGTGTGAGGTTTAGTGTTTAAGATGAGGTTTAGGGTTAAGGTTAGGGTTAGGATTAATGTTAGGTTTAGGCTGAAGTTGAGGGTTAGGGTGAGGGTTAGGTTAACAGTTACAGTGAGGGTGAGGGTTATTGTTAGGTTGAGGGTTAGGGCTAGGGTTAGGGTTAGGGTGAGGGTGAAGGTTAGGGTTAGTGATAGGGTAAGGGTTAGGATGAGGGTTAGGGTTAGGATTAGGGTTAGTTTGAGGGCTAGGGTGAGGGTGAGGTTTAGGGTTAGGTTTAGGGTGAGGTTTAGCATTAGGTTTAGGGTTAGGGTTAGGATGAGGGTGAGTGTTAGGGTTACGGTTAGTGTTAGAGTTAGGGTTACAATAAGGGTTAGGGTGAGTGTGAGGATTAGGTTTAGTGTTAGCAATAGGATTAGGATAAGGGTTAGTGTGAGTGTGAGGGTTAGGGTTAGGGTTAGGTTTAGGCTTAGGGTTAGGCTGAGGGTGAGGGTGAGGGTAAGGGTTAGGTTTAGGGTGAGAGTTAGGGGTATGTTTAGGGTGAGAGCTAGGGTTCGGTTTAAGTTTAAGTTTAGGATGAGGGTTAGGGTTAGAGGTACTGTGAGCATGAGGGTTAGGGTTAGGTTGAGGGTTATGGTTAGGCTTAGGATTAGGGTGAGGATTAGTGTTAGGCTTAGGGTGAGGGTTAGGTTGAGGATTAGGGTTAGGATTAAGTTTACGGTGAGGGCTAGGGTGAGGGTGAGGGTTAGGGTTAGTGTTTGGGTGAGGTTTAGGTTTAGGGTTAGGGTGAGGGTTATGATGAGGATTAGGGTTACAGTGAGGGTGAGGGTTAGGGTAAAGGTGATGTTTAGGCTGAGGGTGAGTTTTAGGGTTAGATTTATTGTTAGGGGGAAGGTTAGGTCGAGGGTTAGGGTTAGCATTATGGATAAAGTTATGGTGAGGGTTAGGTTGAGGTTTAGGGTTAGGGTTAGAGTAAGGGTGAGGGTAAGTGAAGGTTAGGGTTAGGGTTAGGCTTAGGGTTATGTTTAGGCTGAGGGTGAGGGTGGGGGTGAGGATTAGGGTTAGGGTGATGGTTAGGGTTAGGGTTAGGTTTAGGATGAGAGATAGGGTTAGGATTAGGGTTAGGGTGAGGGCTAGGGTGAGAGTGAGAGTTAGAGTAAGGGTTTGGCTTAGGCTTAGGTTTAGGCTGAGCGTGAGGTTGAGGGTGAGGATTAGGGTTAGGGTTAGGATTATGGTGAGTTTGAGGGTTAAGTTTAGGGTGAGGGTTAGTGATAGGATGAGGGTTAGGGTAAGGGTGAGGGTTAGGATTAGGGTTAGGTTTAGGATTATTGTTAGTGTTATGGTTGTGGTTACATTTGCAGTGAGGTTGAGGCTGAGGGTGAGGGTGAGGGGTAGGGTTAAGTTTAGGGTGAGGTTTAGGGTTAGGGTTAGGATTAGCATTAGGGTGAGTGTGAGGTATAGGTTTAGAGTTAAGTTTAGGGGGAGGGTTATGGTGAGGGTTAGGGTTATGGTTAGTTTTAGGGTTAGGGTGAGGGTGAGGTTTAGGTTGAGGTTTAGGTTTAGGGTTAGGTTAGGTGTTATTGTTAGGGTTAGAGTTAGAGTTACGGTGAGGGTGAGAGTGAGGGTAATGGTGAGGGTTAGGGATAGGATGAGGGTTAGGGTTAGGGTGAGTGATAGGATGAGAGTTAGGGTTAGGGATAGTGTTAGGCTTAGGGTTAGGCTGAGGGTGAGGGTTAGGTTGAGGGTTAAGGTTAGGGTGAAGATTAGGGTTAGGGTTAGGGTGAGAGTTAGGTTTCAGGTTAAGTTTAGGGTTAGGGTGAGTGTTAGGGTAACGGTTACAGTGAGGGTGATGGTTAGGGTTAGGTTGATGATTAGGGTTAGGGTTAGGGGGAGGGTGAGAGTGAGGGTGAGGGTTAGGGTTAGTGTTAGGGTTTGGTTTAGGATGAGGTTTAGTTTTAGGATTAGGGTTAGGGTGAGGGCTAGGGTGAGGGTGAGGTTTAGGGTTTGGGTTAGGGTGAGGTTTAGGGTTAGGTTTTGGGGTAGGGTTATGGTGAGTGTGAGGTTTAGGGTTAGAGTTAGGGTTAGGGTGAGGCTGAGGGTGAGGTTTAGGGTTAGGGTTAGTGTTAGAGTTAGGGTTACAGTGAGGGTTATGGTGAGGGTTAGTGTTAGGCTTAGTGTTAGGATTAGGATTCGGGTAAGGATTAGGGTGAGGGTGAGGGTAAGGGTGAGGGTTAGGGTTAGGTTTAGGGGGAGGTTTAGGGTTAGTGTTAGGATTAGGGTTAGGGTGAGTGTGAGGTATAGGATTAGAGTTTCGGTTAGTGGGAGGGTTATGCTGAGGGTTAGGGTTAGGGTTAGGGTTAGGTTTAGGGTGAGGGTAAGGTTTAGGTTGAGGTTTAGGGTTAGGTATAGTGTTATAGTTAGGGTTAGAGTTAGCGTTACGGTGAGGGTGAGGATGAGGGAATGGGTGAGGTTTAGTTTTAGGATGAGGGTTAGCGTTAGGGTGAGGGATAGGATGAGAGTTAGGGTTAAGGATAGGGTTAGGCTTAGGGTTAGGCTGAGGGTGAGGGTTAGGGTGAAGGTTAGTGTTATGGTGAGGGTTAGGGTTAGGGTGAGAGTTAGGGTTCGTGTTAAGTTTAGGTTTAGGGTGAGGGTTAGGTTAAGGGTTACTGTGAGGGTTTGGGATAGGGTTAGGTTGAAGGTTAGGGCTAGGGTTAGGGTGAGGTTTAGGGTTAGGTTTAGGGTTAGGGTTAGGGTGAGGGTGAGGTTTAGGGTTAGAATTAGGCTTAGGGTGAGGCTGAGGTTGACGATTTGGGTTAGGGTGAGTGTTAGAGTTAGGGTTACAGTGAGGGTTAGGGTGAGGTTGAGGGTTAGGCTTAAGGTTAGGATTAGGATTAGTGTGTTAGGGTAAGTGTGAGGGTTATGGTTAGGGTTAAGTTTAGGGTTAGGGTTAGGCTTAGGTTAAGGTTGAGGATGAGGGTTAGGGTTAGGGTGAGAGTTAGGGGTAGGGTTAGGGTTACAGTTAGGGTTCGGGTTAAGTCTAGGATTATGGTGAGCCTTAGGTTAAGGGTTATGGTGAGAGTGAGGGTTAGGGTTAGGTTGAGGGTTAGGGTTAGGGTTAGGGTGAGGGTTAGATTGAGAATTAGGGTTAGGGTTAGGGTTAGTGTGAAGGTTAGGGTGAGGATGAGCGTTAGGGTTAGGGTTCGGGTTAAAGTGAGGGTAAGTGTTAAGGTGAGGGTTAATGTTATGGTGACGGTTATGGTTAGGGTGAGGGTAGGGGTAGGGTTATTGTAAGGGTTAGGGTTAGGGTTACGGTTAAAGTGAGGGTGAGGGTTAGGGTTAGGATTAGGGTGAGGTTCACTGTTAGGTTTAGGGTTAGAGTTAGGGTTAGGTTGAGGGTGAGGATTAGGGTTAGAGTTAGGGTAAGATTGAGGCTGAGGTTGAGGGTTAGGTGTAGGGTTAGGTGTAGGGTTAGTGTTAGAGTTAGGGTTAGGTTGAGGGTTTGGGTGAGGGTGAGGGTGAGGTTGAGCGTTAGGCTTAGGGTGAAGATTAGGATTAGGGTAAGGGTTAGGGTGAGTGCGAAGGTTAGGGTTAGGCTTCGGCATAGGCTTCGGGTTAGGCTGAGAGTGAAGGTGAGGTTGAGGTTTAGGGTTAGGGTGAGGGTTAGAGTTAGGGTTAGGGTGAGAGTTAGGGTTCGGTTAAGTTTAGGGTTATTGTGAGGGTGAAGGTAAGGGTGACTGTGAGGGTGAGAAATCGGGTTAGGTTGAGGGTTAGGGCTAGGGTTAGCGTTAGGGTGAGGTTGAGGGTGAGGGTTAGGGTTAGTGTTAGGGTGAGGCTTATGATGAGGTTTAGGGTTAGGATTAGGGTTAGGATGAGGTCTAGAGTGAGGGTAAGCTTTAGGGTTAGGCTTAGGATGAGGTTTAGGGTTAGGTTTAGGGTTAGGGTTAGGGTGAGGGTGAGCTTTAGGGTTAGAGTTAGGGTTAGGGTGAGGCTGAGGGTGAGGGTTAGGGTTATGGTTAGTGTTAGAGTTAGGGTTACATTGAGGTTTAGTGTGTGGGTGAGGGTTAGGCTTAGTGTTAGGATTAGGATTAGGGTGTTAGGGTGAGTGGGAGGCTTAGTGTTAGGGTTAGGTTTAGGGTTAGGTTTAGGCTTAGGGTAAGGGTGAGGATTATGGTTAGGGTGAGAGTTAGGGGTAGGGTTAGGGTGAGAGTTAGGGTTCGGGTTAAGTTTAGGGTTAGGGTGAGGTTTTGGGTTAGGGTTACAATGAGGGTGAGGGTTATTGTTAGGTTGAGGTTTAGGGTTAGGCTTAGGATTAGGGTGAGGGTTAGGGTTAGGTTTAGGGTGAGGTTTAGGATGAGGATTAGGGTTAAGATTAGGGTTTGGGTGAGGGCTAGGCTGAGTGTGAGGGTTAGGATTAGTGTTTGGGTGAGGTTTAGGGTTAAGGTTAGGGTGAGGGTTAGGATATGTGTTAGGATCACAGGGAGGGTGAGGGTTAGTGTTAGGGTGAGAGTTAGGGTTAGGATTTGGGTTAGGGTGAGGGTGAGTTTTAGGATTAAATTTAGGGTTAGGGGGAGGGTTAGGGTTAGGATTAGGGTTAGGTGAGGGTATGTGGGGGTTAGGGTTAGGGTTAGGCTGAGGCGTGGGGTTAGGGTGAGGCTGAGGGTGGGGGTGAGGATTAGGTTTAGGGTGATAGTTAGGGTTAGGGTTAGGGTGAGGGTTAGGATGAGGGATATGGTTAGGATTAGGGTTAGGGTGAGGGCTAGGGTGAGGGTGAGGGTTAGAGTAAGGGTTAGGGTTTGGCTTAGCTTTAGGCTGAGCATGAGGTTGAGGGTGAGGGTTAGGGTTAGGGTGATGGTTAGCTTTATGTTTAGGATGAAGGTTAAGATTAGGTTTAGGGTTAGGGTGAGGATGATGGTAAGGGTAAAGGTGAGGTTTAGGCTGAGGGTGAGGGTTAAGATAAGGGTGAGGGTTAGGGTTAGGTTTAGGGTTAGCGTTAGGTTTAGGGTGAGGGTGAGGTTTAGGCTTAGGGTGCGGATGAGGGTTAGAATAAGGGTTATGGTGAGGGCTAGGGTGTTGGTGAGGTTTAGAGCTCGGGTAAGGGTTAAGTTGAGGTTTAGGATTAGGGTGAGGGCTAGGGTTAGTGTGAGGGTTAGTGTTAGGTTTAGGGTTAGTGTTAGGATGAGGTTAAGTGTTAGGGTGACGGTTAATGTTATGGTGAGGGTTCTGGTTAGGGTGAGGTTTAGGGTTAGGGTTAGGGTTATTGTTAGTGTCAGGGTTAGGGTGAGGGTTAGATTGAGGATTAGTTTTAGGGTTAATGTGAGGTTTAGTCTGAGGATGATGATTAGGGTTAAGGTGAGGGCTAGGGTGAGAGTGAGGTATAGGGTTAATTTTAGGGTGAGTTTTTGGGTTAGGGTGATGGTTAGAGTTAGTGTGAGCATTAGTGTTAGCGTTAGGGTTTATGTTAGGGTGAGGTTAAATGTTAGGGTGAAGGTGAGAGTTAGGGTGAGTGTTATGGTTAGGGTGAGGGTTAGGGTTAGGGTTAGGGTTATTGTTAGGGTTAGGGTTAGGGTTACTGTTACGCTGAGGGTGAGGGTTAGGGTTAGGTTTAGGATTAGAATGAGGTTTAGGTTTAGGGTTAGGGTTAGAATTAGGGTTAGGGTGAGTGTGAGGTTTAGGGTTAGAGTTAGGGATAGTGTTAGGGTTAGGGATAGAGTTAGGGTTAGGCTTAGGCTTAGGCTTAGGCTTATGCAGAGCATGAGGGTGAAGGTTAGGGTTAGGGTTAGGGTGAGGGTTAGGGTTAGGGTTATGGAGAGGTTTAGGATGAGGTTTAGGGTTAGGATTAGGTTTAGGGTGAGGACTATAGTGAGGGTTAGGGTGAGGTTTAGGGATAGGTTTAGGTTTAGGATTTGGGTTAAGGTCAGGGTGAGTGTGAGGTTTAGGGTGAGGCTTAGGATTAGGGTGAGGATTTGTGTTAGGGTTTGTGTTACCGTGAGGGTGAGGCTGAGGATTAGGGTTAGGTTTAGGGTTAGGTTTAGGGTTGGGTTTAGGTTTAATGTTAGTGTTAGGGTTAGGGTTACCTTGAGGGTTAGGGTTAGGGTTATGGTTAGGCTGAGGGTGAGGGTGGTTGTGAGGATTAGCGTTATGGTTAGGTTTAGGGTTATTGTTAGTGTTGTGGTTAGGTTTGAGTTTGCAGTGAGGGTGAGGGTGAGGCTGAGGGTAATGGTTAGGGTTAGGATTAAGGTTAGTGTTAGTGTTATTGTTAGGGTTAGGGTTAGAGTTACAGTGAGGTTGAGATTGAGGATGAGGGTAAGATTTAGGGTGAGGTTTAGCGTTAGGGTTAGGGTTAGGGGGAGGGGGAGGTTTAGTGTTAGAGTTAGTGTTAGGGTGAGGGTTAGGGTGAGGTTTATGGTTAGGGTTAGTGTTAGGGTTAGGGTGAGGGTTAGGTTGAAGTTTAGGGATAGGGTTAGGGTTAGGATTAGGGTTAGGATGAATTTGAGTATGAGGGTTAGGGTGAGGCTTAGGCTTAGGCTTAGGGTTAGGCTGAGGGTGAGTGTGGGGGTGAGGATTAGGGTTAGGGATAGGGTGAGGTTTAGTGTTAGGGTCATGGTTAGAGTTAAGGTTAGGTTGAGGGTGAGGTTTAGGGGTATGGTTAGGGTCAGGGTGAGGGTTAGGGTTAGGTTGAGGGTTAGGGTGGGGGTGACGGTTAGGGTAAAGGTGAGGTTTAGGCTGAAGGTGAGGGTTATGGTAAGGGTGAGGGTTAGGTTTAGGGTGAGGATTAGGTTTACGGTTAGCATGAGGGTGAGGGTTAGATTGAGGATTAGTATTAGGGTTAGTGTGAGGTTTAGGGTGAATATGAGGGTTAGGGTTAGGGTGAGGGCTAGGGTGAGGGTGAGGGTGATGGTTAGATTGAGGATTAGTTTTAGGGTTAGTGTGAGGTTTAGGTTGAGGATGAGTTTTAGGGTTAGGTTTAGGGTTATGATTAATATTAGGGATAGGCTTAAGGTGAAGGTTAGGGTGAGGGTGAGGTTCAGGGTTAGTGTTCGGATTAGGATTATGTTTAGGGTTAGGGTGAGTGTGAGGGTTAGAGTTAGGGTTAGGTTTAGGCTTAGTGTTTGGGTGGTGAGGGTTAGGGTGAGGGTTAGTGTTATGGTGAGTGTTAGGGTTAAGGTTAGGGTGAGAGTTGGGGTTTCGGGTTAAGTTTAGGGTTAGGGTGACGGTTAGGGTAAGGGTTACAGTGAGGGTGAGGTTTAGGGTTAGGTTGAGGGTTAGGGTTAATGTTAGTGTTAGGGTAAGTGTTAGGCTTATGGTTAGGGTTTGGATTAGGGTTAGGGTGAGGGCTAGGGTGATGGTGAGGTTTAGGATTACGGTTAGGGTGAGATTTAGGTTTAGGTTTAGGGTTAAGGTTAGTGTTAGAGTGAAGGTTCGATTGAGCATTAGGGTTCGGGTTAGGGTTAGGGTTAGGGTGAGGTTGAGGTTAGGGTTAGGGTGAGGTTGAGGTTTAGATTTAGGCTTATGGTGAGTGCTAGGGTGAGGGTTAAGATGAGGGTGAGGGTGGGGGTGAGGATTAGGGTTAAGGTTACTGTGAGGGTGAGGGTGAGTTTTAGGGTTATAGTTAGGTTGTTTGGGAGGGTTTGGGTGAGGTTTAAGCTTAGGGTTAGTGTTAGGGTTAGGGTGAGGGTGAGGGTTAGTTTGAGGTTTAGGGATAGGGTTAGGTTTACGATTAGGGTTAGGGTGAGGGTGAGTATGAGGGTTAGGGTGAGGGTTAGGCTTAGGCTTAGGGTTAGGCTGAGGGTGAGAGTGGTGGTGAGGATTAGGGTTAGGGTGATGGTTAGGGTTAGGTTTAGTGTTATTGTTAGATTTTGGGTTTGAGTTACTGTGATGGTGAGGGTGGGGGTGAGGGTTAGGCTTAGGGTTAAGGTGGGGTTTAGGAATAGGGTTAGTTTTAGAATGAGGGTGAGGTTGAGGCTTATATATAGGGTTAGGGGGAGGGTTAGGGTGAGGGTTAGGGTTAGTGTTAGTGTTAGAGTTCGGGTGATGGTGAGGGTTAGGGTTAGGGTGAGGTTTAGGGTTAGGGTTAGGATTAGGGTTAGAATTTCGGTGAGGGTGAGGGTGCGGGTGAGTCTGAGGTTTAGGGTTAAGTTTATGGTTAGGCTTAGGTTTATGCTTAGGGTTAGCCAGAGAATGAGGGTGAGTGTGAGGTTTAGGGTTAGGGTGAGGGTTAGGGATAGGGTTATGGGGAGGGTTAGGATGAGGGTTAGGGTTAGGAATAGTGTTAATGTGAGGGCTAGGGTGAGGGTTATGTTTATGGTTAGGGTTAGGGTGAGGTTTAGGTTTAGGTTTAGGTTTAGGTTTAGGGTTAGGGTTAGGGTTAGGTTGAGGTTTAGAGTTAGAGTTAGTGTTAGGGTGAGGGTGAGGTTTAGGGTTAGAGTTAGGTTTAGGGTAAGGGTTAGGTTGAGGGTTAGGGTTAGTGTTAGTGTTTGGGTTAGGTTTAGAGTGAGTGTTAAGGAGAGGGTTTGGGTTAGGGTTAGGGTTAGGGATAGGATTATTGTTAAGGTAAGGGTGAGTGTGTTTTTTAGGGTTAGGCTTAGGGTAGGGTGAGGGTGAGATTGAGGGTGAGGGTTAAGGTTAGGTTGAGGTTTAAGGTTCTGGTTAAGGGGCGGTTTAGGATGAGGGTTAGGATTAGGATTAGGGTTAAGGTAAGGACTAGGGTGACGGTGAGGTTTAGGGTGAGTTTTAGCTTTAGGGACAGGGTGAGGTTGAGGTTTAGGGTTAGAGTTAGGGTTAGCGTGAGGCTGAGTTTGAGGGTTAGGTTTAGGGTTAGTGTTAGGGTTACAGTTAGGGTTAGGGTGAGGGTTAGGATGGGGGTGAGGGTTAGGGTTAGGGTTAGGGGAGGGTGAGGTTTAGGGTTAGGGTTAGGGTTAACGTGAGGTTGAGTGTTAGGGTTAGGGTGATTGTTAGGGTTTTAGGGTTGGGGTGAGGGTTAAGGTGAGGTTTAGGTTTAGGTTTGTAATTAGGGCTAGGGTGAGGTCTAGGGTGAGCCTGAGGGTTAGGTTTAGCATGAGGGTGAGGTTTATGGTTAGGGTTAATTTTAGAGTTAGGGTGAGTGTTAGGGTTAGGGTTATGGTGAGGGTGAGCGGTAGGGTTAGAGTGAGGGTTAGCGTTTTGGTTAGGGTGAGTTTTAGTGTTAGGGTTAGGGTTAGAAGTAGGGTTAGGGTGAGGTTGAGCTTTAGGGTTAGAGTTAGGGTTAGGGTGAGGTTTAGGTTGAGGGTTAGGGTTAGGGTGAGAGTTTGGGTAAGGGTTAGGGTTACGGTGAGGGATAGGGATAGGGTTAGGATAAGTTTTAGTGTTATTGTTAGGGTTAGTATTAGAGTTACAGTGAGGGGGAGGGGGAGGGGAGGTTTAGGGTGAGGTTTAGGGTTAGGGTTAAGGTTAGAGTTTGGGTTAGGGCTTGGATTAGGGTTAGGGTGAAGGCTAGGTTGAGGGTGAGGGTTAGGATTAGGGTTAGGGTTAGGATTAGGGTGAGGGTGAGGGTGAATGTGTGGGTTAGGGTTAGGTTTACGGTTAGGTTTAGGGTTAGGTTTAGGGTTAGGCTAAGGGTGAGGTTGAGTGTGAGGTTTAGGGTTAGGTGAGGGTTAGGTTTAGGGTTAGGGTGAGGGTTAGGATGAGGCTTAGGGTTAGGATGAGGGTTAGGGTTTGGATTATGGTTTGGATGATGTCTAGGGTTATGGTGAGGGTTAGGGTGAGGGTTACGGTGAGGTTTAGTTTTCGGGTTAGGTTTAGGGTTAGGGTGAGTGTTAGGGTTAGAGTTACGGTGAGGGTCATGTTTAGGGTTAGGTTGAGGGATAGAATTAGGTTTAGGGTTATGGTGAGGTTTAGGTTAGGGAGAGGGTGAGGGTTAGTATGAGGGTTAGGGATAAAATGAGGGTTAAGGTGAGGGCTAGGGTGAGTGTGAGGGTAAGTGTTAGGGTTAGGGTGAGGTTTAGGTTTAGGGTTAGGGGTAGGTTTAGGGTGATGGTTAGGGTTCAGGTTACGGTTAGGCTTAGGGTGAGGGCTAGAGTGAGGGTTATGTTTAAGGTTAGGGTTAGGGTGAGGGTGAGGGTGAGTTTTAGGGTTAGAGTTAGTGTTAGGGTGAGGGATAGCGTGAGGTTTAGGTTTAGGGTTAGTGTTAGGGTTACGGTTAGGGTGAGGGTTAGGGTTAGGGTGAAGGTTAGGTTTAGGGTTAGGATTAGGATTAGGGTTAGGGTGAGGATGAGTTTGAGGGTTAGGGTTAGGGTTAGTGTTAGGCTTAGGGAAAGGCTGAGCATGAAGGTGAGAGTGAGGGTTAGGGTGAGCCTGAAGTTTAGGGTTAGAGTTAGTGTTAAAGTGAGGGTTAGTGTGATGGTTAGTGTTTGGGTTAGGGTTAGGGGTAGGGTTAGAGTGAGGGTTAGGGTGAGGGTTAAGGTTAGGGAAAGGTTTAGGTTTAGGATTAGTGTTTTGGTGAGGGTGAGGATGAGGGTGAGGTTTAGGGTTAGGGTTCGGGTTAGGGTTAGCATTTGGGTGAGAGTTAGGGTTCTGGTTAAGTTTAGGGTTAGGGTGAGGGTTAGGGTTAGGGTTATGTTGAGGGTGAGGGTTAGGGTTTGGATTAGGGTTAGGGTGAGGATTAGGGTTAGGGTTAGAATAAGAGTTAGGATGAGGATTAGGGTTAGGATTATGGTTAGGGTGAGAGCTAGGGTGAGGGTGAGTGTTAAGGTTAGTGTTAGGGTGAGGTTTAGCGTTTGTGTGAGGGTTAGGGTGACTGTTAGGATGAGGGTTAGGTTTACGGTGAGGGTTAGGGTTAGGGTTAGGGTGAGGTTTAGGGTTAGGATTAGTGTTAGGGTGAGGGTGAGGTTTAGGATTAGAGTTAGGTTTAGGATTATTGTTATTGTTATGATTATGTTGATATTTGCAGTGAGGGGGAGGCTGAGGGTGAGAGTTAGGGATGGGATTAGGGTTAAGGTTAGGTTTAGGGTTAGGATTAGTGTTATTGTTAGGGTTAAGGTTAGAGTTACATTGAGGGTGAAGGTGAGGGTAAGGGTGAGGGTTAGGTTTAGGATTAGGGTTAGGTTTAGGTTGAGGGTGAGTGTGAGGGTTAGGGTTAGGGTTAGGGTTAGGCTTAGGGTTAGTATGAGGGTTAGGATTAGGGTTTGGTTTAGGGTGATGGTGAGGTTTAGGGTTAGGGTGAGGGTGAGGGTGAGGGTGAGGGTGAGGGTTAGGGTTTTGTTAGTGTGAGTGTTAGGGTTACAGTGAGGGTTATGTTTAGGGTGAGTCGTGTGTTTAGGGTTAGGGTTAGGGTGAGGTCTAGGGTGAGGGTGCGGGTTAGGTTTAGAGTGAGGGTAAGTGTTAGGGTTAGGTTGAGGTTTAGTTTTAGGGTTTGGGTTAGAGTTAGGGTTAGGTTGAGGGTAAGGTTTAGGGATAGAGTTAGGGTTAGGGTGAGGGTTAGGTTCAGAGCTAGAGTTAGTGTGAGGGTTATGTTGGGGGTGATGGTAAGGGTTAACCTGAGGGTTAGGATGATGGTGAGGGTTACAGTAAGGGTGAGGGTTAGGGTTAGGGTGAGTGTTAGGATTAGGCGAAGGTTGTGGGTGAGGGTTTGATTGAGGATTAGGATTAGGGTGAGGGCTAGGGTGAGGGTGAGGTTTAGGGTTAAAGTTAGGCTGAGTTTTAGGGTTAGGGTGATGGTTAGGGTTAGTGTGAGGGTTAGTGTTAGTGTTAGTGTTAGTGTTAGGGTGAGTGTAAGTGTTAGTGTGAGGGTTAGGTTTAGGGTGAGGGTTATGATTAGGGTTACGGTGAGCGTGAGTGTTAGGGTTAGGTTGATGTTTAGGGTTAGGGTTAGGGTGAGGGTTAGGTTTACGTATAGGCTGAGGGTTATGAGGAGAATTAGGGTTTGGATTAGGGTTAGGGTGAGGGCTAGGGTGAGGGTTAGGGTTAGGGTTAGTGTTAGAGTGAGGTTTAGGCTTAGGTTTATGGTTAGGGTGAGGGTTTGGATGCCGGTTAAGGTTATGCTGCGGGTGAGGGTTAGGGTTTGGGTGAGAGTTAGGATTAGGGTTAGGGTTAGGTTTAGGTTAGGTTTAGAATTAGTTTTATTGTTAGGGTTTGGGTTAGAGTTAAGGTGAGGGTGAGGGTGAGGGTTAGGGTTAGGGTTAGCGTGATGTTTAGGGTTAGGGGTAGGATTAGGGTTAGGGTGAGGGTGACTTTTAGGGTTAGATTTGGGTTAGGGAGAGGGTTATTTCGTGGGTTGGATTAGTGTTCGTGTTAGGGTTAAGGTTAGTTTTAGGGTGAGGGTAAGTGTTAGGTTGAGGGTAAGTGTTAGGGTGAGGTTTAGCGTTAGGGTGAGGGTTATGGTTAGTGTGAGGGTTAGGGTTTGGGTTTGGGTTAGGGTTACAGTTACTATGAGTGTGAGGGTGAGGGTTAGGGTTAGGGTGATGTTTAGGGTTTGGGTTAGGGTCAGGTTGAGGTTTAAGGTTTCGTTTAGGGTTAGAGTTAGGTTTAGGCTGAAGTTTAGGGTTAGAGTTAGCGTTAGGGTGAGTGTTAGGTTGAGGTTTACGGTTAGGATTAGTATTAGTGCTAGGGTTAGGTTGAGAGTTTGGGGAGGGTTAGGGTTAGGGTTAGGTTTAGAGTTAGGGTTAGGATGTGGGTGAGGTTTAGTGTTAGATTTAGGGTTAAGTTGAGGCTGAGGTTGAGGGTTACGTTTAGGGTTAGTGTTAGGGTTAGGTTTAGGTTGAGGGTTAGCCTGAGGGTGAGGTTTATGGTTAGGTTTAGGATTAGGATTAGGGTTAGTGTTAGAGTGATTGTGAGTGTTAGGGTTAGGATTAGTGTTAGCCTCAAGTTTAGGCTGAGGGTGAGGTTGAGAATGAGGGTTAGCTTTAGGGTGAGGGTTAGGGTTGGGGTTAGGGTGAGGTTTAGTGTTAGGGTTAGGGTTAGAGTTAGGGCTATGGTGAGAGTAAGGTTTAGGGTAGAGTTAAGGTTAGGGTGAGGGTTAGGTTGAGGGTTAGTGTTAGGTTGAGGGTTAGGTTGGGGGTGACGGTAAGGGTAAACCTGAGGGTTAGGCTGAGGTCGAGGGTTACGGTAAGGGTGAGGGTTAGGGTTAGGGTGAGGGATAGGGTTAGGGGATGGGTGTGGTTGAGGGTTAGATTGAGCATTAGGTTTAGGGTGAGGGCTAGGGTGAGGTTGAGGGTTAAGGTTAATGTGAGGGTTATTGTTAGGGTGAGGGTTAGTGTTAGGGTGAGGGTAAGTGTTAGAATGAGGGTTAGGGTTAGGTTGAGTGTTATGGTTAGGGTTACGGTGAGCTTCAGGGTTAGGGTTAGGTTGATGTTTAGGGTTAGGGTTAGGGTGAGGGTTCGGTTTAGGATTAGGCTGAGGCTTAGGAGGAAAATTAGGGTTAGGATTAGGGTTAGGGTGAGGGCTAGGGTGAGGGTGAGGATGAGGGTTAGTGTTAGTGTGAGGTTTAGGGTTCGGTTTAGGGTTAGGGTGAGGGTTAGGATGAGGGTTAAGGTTATGGTGAAGGTGAGGCTTAGGGTTTGGGTGAGGGTTAGGGTTAGTGTTAGGGTTAGGGTGAGGGTGAGTGTGAGGATTAGAGTTATGGTTAGGGTTAGGGTTAGGTTTAGGGTTAGAAATAGTGTTATTGGTAGGGTTAGGGTTAGAGTTAAGGTGAGGGTGAGGGTGAGGTTGAGGGTGATGGTTAAGATTACAATTAGGGGGAGGTATAGGGTTAGAAGTAGGATGAGGGTTAGGGTGAGGGTGAGGTTTAGCGTTAGATTTGGGTTAGGGGGAGGGTTAGTTCGTGGTTTAGGTTTAGGGTTCGTGTTAGGGTTAAGGATAGGGTTAGGTTGAGGGTAAGTGTTAGTGTGAGGGTTGGGGTTAGGGTGAGGGTTATGGTTAGGTTGAGGGTTAGGGTTAGGGTTCGTGTTAATGTTAAGTTTAGTGTTAGCTTCAGGGTTAGGGTTAGGGTTAGAGTTAGGGTTAGGGTGAGGTGAGGTTTAGGGGTAGAGTTATCGTTAGAGTAATTGTTAGGTTTGGGGTGATGGTAAGGGTTAACGTGAGAGTTAAGGTGAGGGTGAGGTTGACCGTGGGGTGAGGGTTAGGGTTACGGTGAGGGTTAGGGTTAGGAGAAGGGTGTGGGTGAGATTTAGATTTAGGATTATTGTTAGGGTTAGGTTTAGATTTAGGGTTTGGGTGAGAGATAGGTTTCAGATTAAGTTTAGGTTTAGGGTGAGGGTTAATGTAAGGATTACCTTGAAGGTGAGGGTTAGGGTTAGGTTGAGGGTTAGGGTTAGTATTAGGGTGAGGGTGAGGTTTAGGGTTAGGGTTAGTGTTAGGGTGAGTGTTAGGATGAGGATTAGGATTAGGGTTAGGGTGAGGTGTAGGGTGAGGTTGAGGTTTAAAGTAAGGGTTAGGATGAGGTTTAGGTTTAGGGTTAGGATTAGGGTTAGGGTGTGGGTGAGATTTAGGGTTAGAGTTAGTGTTCGGCTTAGTTTTGGATGAGGGTTAGGGTTGGGTTTAGGCTTAGGCTGAGGCTTAGGCTTAGGCCAAGCATGAGGGTGAGGGTTAGGGTTCGGGTTTGGGTGAGGGTTAGGGTTATTGTTAAGGTGAGTGTTAGGATGAGGTTTAGGATTAGAATTAGGATTAGGGTGAGGGCTAGGCTGATGGTTAGGATGAGGGTTAGGGTTAGGGGTAGGGGTAGGTTTAGGATAAGGGTAAGAGTGAGGGTGAGTTTGAGGATTAGGGTTAGGGTTAGGGTTAGGCTTAATGTTAGGGTGAGGGTTAGGGTTGGGTTTGGGTTAGGATTAGGATTCGGGTAAGGATTACGATGAGTGTGAGGGTTAGGGTTATGGTTAGGTTTAGGTAGGCTTAGGGTTAGGGTTAGGCTGAGCGTGAGGTTGAGGGTCAGGGTTAGGTTTAGGGTTAGGTTGAGGTTTAGTGTTAGGGTTAGGGTTAGAGTTAGGGTTAGGGTGAGGTTGAGGTTTAAGGGTGGAGTTTGTGTTACGGTGATGGTTAGGGTTAGGGTCAGGGTTAAGGTGGGGGTGACGGTAAGGGTAAAGTTGAGGATTAAGTTGAGGGTGAGGGTTACGTTAAGGGTGAGGGTTAGGGTTAGGGTGAGTGTTAGGTTTAGGGTGAGGGTGAGGGTGAGGGTTAGATTGAGGATTAGTGTTAGGTTTAGAGTGAGGATGAGGGTTAGGGTTAGGGTGAGGGCTAGGGTGAGGGTGAGGGTTAGGGTTAATGTTAGAGTGAGGTTTAGGGTTAGGGTGATGGTTAGGGTTAGTGTGATGGTTAGTGTTAGGGTTAGGGTTAGTGTTAGCCTGAGGGTAAGTGTTAGGGTGAGGGTTAGGTTCAGGGTGAGGGTTATGGTTAGAATGAGGTTTAGGGTTAGTGTGAGGGATAGGGTGAGGGTCAGGGTTAGGTTTAGGGTTCGGTTGAGGTTGAGGCATAGGGCTAAGTTTAGGGTTAGGGTCAGGGTGAGGTTTAGTGTTAGACTTAGGGTTAGGATGAGGGTCAGGGTTAGGGTTTGGTTAGGGTGAGGGTGAGGCTGAGGATTAGGGTTAGGTTTAGAGTAAGGTTTAGGCTTAGGCTTCGGGTTAGGCTGAGCATGAGGTTGAGGGTGAGGGTTAGGGTTAGGGTGATGGTTAGGTTTACGGTTAGGGTTAGGGTTAGGATGAGGTTTAGTGTTAGGGTGAGGATGATGGTAAGGGTAAAGGTGACGTTTAGACTGAGGGTGAGGTTTATGTTTAGATTTAGGGTTAGGGTTATTGTTAGGGTGAGGGTTAGATTGAGGATTAGGTTTAGGGTTAGGGTTAGTGTTAGGGTTAGGGTTAGGGTGAGGGTTAGGGTTAGGGCTAGGCTTAGGCTTAGGCTTAGGCTTAGGCAGAACATGAGCTTGCGGGTTATGGTTATGGTTAGGGTGAGGGTTAGGGTTTGGGTTAGGGTGAAGTTTAGGATGAGATTTAGGGTTAGGGTTAGGGTTAGGGTGAGGGCTAGGGTGAGGCTTAGGTTGAGGGTTAGGGGTAGGGATAGGGTTACATTTAGGATTAGGGTTAGGGTGAGGGTGACTGTGAGGTTTAGGTTAGGGTTAGGATTAGGCTTAGGGTTAGGGTGAGGGTTCGGGTTAGGGTTTGGGTTAGGGTGAGGCTGAGGGTGAGGCTGAGGATTAGGGTTAGGTTTAGGGTTAGGGTTAGGGTTAGGTTTAGCATTAGGGTTAAAGTTAGTATTATGCTGAGGGTTAGGGTTAATGTTAGGGTTAGGTTTTGGCTTAGGGTTAGGCTGAGGTTGAGAGTGGGGGTGAGGATTAGGGTTAGGGTTAGGGTTAGGGTTATTGTTAGTGTTATGTTTAGGGTTATGTTTGCAGTGAGGATGAGGCTGAGGTTGAGGGTTATGGTTAGGGTTAGGGTTAGAGTTAGGTTTAGGGTTAAAGTTACTTTCAGGTTGAGGGTGAGGGTTAGGGTTAGGGTTAGGGTGAGGTTTAGGTTGAGGTTTAGGTTTAGGGTTAGGGTTAGTGTGAGGTTTAGGGTTATAGTTATTGTTAGGGTGAGGCTGAGGATTAGGGTTATTGATAGGGTTAGTGTTAGAGTTAGGGTTAGGGTGAGGTTTAGGGTGAGGGTGAGGGTTAGGCTTAGGGTTAGGATTAGGATTAGGGTAAGTGTTAGGGTGAGTGTAAGGGTTACGATTAGGATGAGGTTTATGTTTAAGGTTTGGGTTATAGTTAGGGTTAGGGTGAGAGTGAGGTTTAGGGTTAGAATTAATGTTAGTGTTAGGGTTAGTGTTAGGGTTAGGCTTAGGCTTAGGCTTATGCTTAGGCCTATCATGAGGGTGAGGGTTAGGGTTAGGGTTAGGGTGAGTGTTAGGATGAGGTTTAGAGTTAGGATTAGGGTTATGTTGAGGGCTAGGGTGAGGCTTAGTGTGAGGGTTAGGGTTAGGGGTAGGGTTAGGTTTAGGATTAGTGTTAGGGTGAGAGTGAGTGTGAGGGTTAGGGTTAGGGTGAGGGTCAGCGTTAGGGTTTGGTTAGGGTGAGGGTGAGGCTGAGGATTAGGGTTAGGTTTAAGGTTAGGTTTAGGTTTAGGGTTAGGCTGAGGGTGAGGGTGGGGTGAGGATTAGGGATAGGGTTATTGTTAGTGTTATGGTTAGGGTTAGAGTTACGGTGAGGTTGAGGCTGAGGGTGAGGGTTATGTTAGGTTAGGGTTAGGGTTAGGGTTAGAGTTAGTGTTATTGTTAGGGTTAGGGTTAGAGTTACTGTGAATTTGAGGGTGAGGGTGAGGGTTAGGGTTAGGGTGAGGTTTAGGGTGAGGTTTAAGCTTTAGGTTTAGGGTTAGGGTGAGGGTGAGGGTGAGGTTTAGGGTTAGGGTTAGGGTGAGGTTTATGGTTAGTTTGAGGATTAGGGTGAGGGTGAGGGTGAGGTTTAGGGTTAGAGTTAGGGTTAGAGGGAGGGTTGGGGTGAGGTTTAGGGTTAGGATTAGCGTTAGGGTTAGGGTGAGGGTGAAGGTTAGCTTGAGGTTTTGGATAGGGTTAGGTTTAGGTTTAGGTTAGGGTGAGGGTGAGGTTTAGGGTTAGGTTTAGGGTTAGGGGGAGGGTTAGTTCGATGGTTAGGGTTAGGGTTAGTGTTAGGGTTAAGGTTAGCGTGACTGTTAGTTTGAGGTTTAGGGTTAGGGTTAGGATTAGGGTTAGGATTAGGGTTAGGGTGAGGGTGAGTGTTAGGGTTAGGGTTAGGGTTAGCCTTAGGCTTAGGCTTAGGCTGAGTGTGAGGGTGGGGGTGAGGATTAGGGTTAGGTTGATGGTTATTTTTAGGGTTAGTTTAATTTTAGGGTTAGGGTTAGAGTAATGGTGAGGGTGAGGTTGTGGGTGAGGGTTAGGGTTAGGGTTACGGTGGAGTTTAGGGTTAGGGTTAGGGTTAGGGTTAGGGTGATGGTGAGGTTTAGGGTTAGATATAGGGTTGGGGGAGCGTTAGTTTTAAGGTTAGGGTTAGTGTTAGGGTGAGGGTAAGTGTTAAGGTGAGGCTTTGGGTTAGGGTGAGGGTTATGGATAGGGTGAGGGTTAGGGTTAGGGTTAGAGTTATTGTTAGGGTTAGTGTTAGGGTTACTGTTAAGGTGAGGGTGAGAGTGAGGCTTAGGGTTAGGGTAAGGATGAGGTTTTGGTTTATGGTTAGGGTTAGAGTTAGTGTCAGGGTGAGAGTGAGGTTTAGGGTTAGAGTTAGTGTTAGTGTTAGGGTTAGGGTTAGGGTGAGGTTTAGTGTTAGGGTTAGGGTGAGGTTGAGGGTTAGATTGAAGATTAGTGTCAGGGTTAGTGTGAGGTTTAGGGTGAGGATGAGAGTTAGAGGTAGGGTGAGGGTTAGTGTTAGGTTTAGGGGTAGTGTTACAATAATGGTTAGGTTTAGCGTGAGTGTTACGGTTATGGTTAGGGTGAGTGTTAGGGTTAGGGTTAGGGTTATTGTTAGTGTAAGGTTTAGGGTTATGTTTACGGTGATTGTAAGGGTGTGGGTTAGGTTTGGGGTTAGAATAAGGTTTATGTTTAGGATTAGGGTTAGAGCTAGGGTTAGGGTGAGGGTTAGGGTTAGGGTTAAGCTTAGGGTTAAGCTTAGGCTTAGGCAGAGCATGAGGGTGAGGGTTAGGGTTAGGGTGAAGGTTAGGTTTAGGGTTAGGATGAGGTTTAGTTTTAGGATTAGGGTTAGGGTGAGGGCTAGGGTGTGGCTTAGGGTGAGGGTTAGGGTTTGGGATAAAGTTAGGTTTAGGATTATGTTTAGGGTGAGGGTGAGTGTGATCGTTGGGTTTAGGGTTAGGGTTAGGTTTAGGGTTAGGTTTAGGGTTAGGGTTAGGGTTAGGTTTAGGGATACAGTGAGGGTTAGGGTTAGTCCTAGGGTTAGGCTGAGGGTGAGGGTGGGGGTGAGGATTAGGGTTAGGTTTAGGGTTAAAATTAGGGTTATTGTTAGTGTTATGTTTTGGGTTATGTTTGCAGTGAGAGTGAGGCTGAGGGTGAGGGTTATGGCTAGGGTTTGGCTTAGGCTTAAGGTTAGGATGAGGGTGAGGTTGGGGTGAGGAATAGGTTTTGGGTTATGGTTAGGGTTTGGGTTAGGGTTCGGGTTAGGATGAGGGTTCGGGTTAGGGTGAGTGTTAGGGTGAGCATGACAGTCAGAGTAATGGTGAGGGTTACGCTGAGGGTGAGAGTTCCACTAAGGGTGAGGGTTAGGATTAGGGTGATTGTTAGGGTAAGGGTTAGAGTGAGGGTTATGGTGAGGGTGAGGGATAGATTGAGGATTAGTGCTAGGATTAGTGTGAGGTTTAGGGTGAAGATGAGGGTTAGGGTTAGCGTAAGGGTTAGGGTTAGAATTAAAGTTAGGGTGGGGGCTAGGGTGAGGCTGAGGGAAAGGGTTAGGTTTAGGGTGAGGTTTAGGTTTAGGGTGAGAGTTAGGTTTACTGTGAGGGTTAGTGTGAGAGTTAGGTTTAGTGTTAGGGTGAGGGTAAGTGTTAGGGTGAGGGTTAGGGTTAGGTTTAGGCTTAGGCTTAGGGTGAGGCTTAGGGTTAGGGTTTGGGTTAGGTTGGGGGTGAGGCTGAGGATTAGGGTTAGGCTTAGGCTTAGGGTTAGGCTGTGGGTGAGGGTGAGGGTGGGGTTGCGGATTAGGTTTAGGTTTAGGGTTAGGGTTAGGTTTATTGTTAGTGTTATGGTTAGGGTTAAGTTTGTGGTGAGGGTGAGGCAGAGGGTGAGGGTTATGGTTAGGTTTAGGGTCAGGGTTAGGGTTAGGGTTAGTGTTATTGTTAGGGTTAGGGTTAGAGTTATGGTAAGGTTGAGGGTGAGGGTGAGGTTTTTGGTGAGGGGGAGGCTTAGGGTGAGGTTTTATGGTTAGTGTTAGTGTTAGTGTTAGGGTGAGGGTGAAATTTAGGGTTAGATTTAGGGTGAGGGGGAGGGTTAGGGTGAGGGTTAGTGTTAGGGTTAGGGGGAGGGGAGGGTTAGGTTGAGGTTTAGGGATACGGTTAGGTTTAGGATTAGGGTTAGGGTGAGGGTGAGTATGAGGGTTAGGGTGAGGGTTAGTCTTAGGCTTAGGGTTAGGCTGAGGGTGAGGGTGGGTGTGAGGATTATGGTTAGGGTGATGGTTCGGGTTTGGGTTAGTGTTATTGTTAGGGTTAGGGTTAGGGTTAGGGTGAGGATGAGGGTGCGGGTGAAGGTTAGGTTTAAGGTTAGGGTGAGGGTTAGGATGAGGATTAGGGTTAGGATTAGGGTTAGGGTGAGTGCTAGGGTTTGGGTGAGGGTTAGGGTTAGTGTTAGGGTGAGGTTTAGGGTTAGGATTATGGTTAGGGTGAGGGTGAGTGTTAGGATTAGGGTTGGGCTTAGGGTTAGGGTTAGGTTTAGGATTAGGATTACTGTTATTGTTAGAGTTATGGTGAGGGTGAGGGTGCAGGTGAGGGTTTGGGTTAGTTTTATGGTGTGGTTTAGGGCTAGGGTTAGGTTTAGGGTTAAGGTGAGGTGAGGTTTAGGGTTACATATAGGTTGATGGTGAAGGTTAAGTTTAGGTTTAGTGTTATGTTAGTGTGAGAGTGAGGGTTATTTTGAGGTTTAGGGTTAGGGTTAGCGTTGGTGTGAGGGTTAGTGTTAGTGTTAGGGTTAGTGTTAGGGTGAGCGTATTTTTTGGGTGAGGGTTTGGGTTAGGGTGAAGGTTATGGTTAGGGTGAGGGTTGGGGTTAGGATTAGGGTTATTGTTAGGGTTAGGGTTAGAGTTACAGTTAATGTGAGGGTGAGAGTGAGGGTTATGGTTAGGGTTAGGATGAAGTTTAGGTTTAGGGTTAGGGTTAGAGTTAGGGTTAGGGTGAGAGTGAGGTTTAGGGTTAGAGTTAGCCTTAGTGTTACAGTTAGGGTTACAGTGAGGTTTAGGGTTAGGATTAGTCTTAGGCTTAGGCCGAGCATGAAGTTGAGGGTTAAGGTTAGGGTTTTGTTGAGGGTTAGTGTTAGGGTTAGGGTGAGGGTTAGGATGAGGTTTAAGGTTAGCATTAGGGTTAGGCTTAGGGCTAGGGTGAGGGTTATGGTGAGGGTTAGGCTTAGGGATAGGGTTAGGGTAAGGATTAGGATTAGGGTGAGGGTGAGGGTGAGGGTTAGTGTTAGGGTTAGGATTAGGCTTAGGTTTAGGGTGAGGGTTAAGTTTAGGGTTTGGGTTAGGGTGAGGTTGAGGATGAGTATTAGGATAAGGTTTAGGGTTAGGGTTAGGGTGAGGTTTAGGTTTAGGTTTAGGGTTAGGCTTTCATTGTGAGGGTTAGGTTTAGGGTTAGGCTTAGGGTTAGGTTAAGGGTGAGGGTGGGGTTGAGGATTAGTGTTACGGTTAGGTTTTGGGTTATTGTTAATGTTATGGTTAGGGTTAAGTTTGTGGTGAGGGTGTGGCTGAGGGTTTTCGTTAGGGTGAGGTTTAGGTTGAGGTTTAGGGTTAGTGTTAGGGTTTGGGTTAGGGTGAGGGTGAGGTTTAGGGTTAGAGTTAGGTTGAAGTTTAGGGTTAGGTTTAGGGTTAGGGAGAAGGTGAGGTTTTGGGTTATATTTAGGGTTAGCATGAGGCTGAGGCTCAGGATTAGGGTTAGGGTGAGTGTTAGGGTTAGGGTTAGGGTGAGGGTTTATCTGAGAGTGAGTGTTAGGGTTAGGAGTAAGAGTAGGGTTAGGTTTTCAGTGAGTGTTAGGGTGAGGGTGAGGGATAGATTGAGGATTAGGGTTAGGGTTAGTGTGAGGTTTAGGGTGAGCATGAGGGTTAGGGTTAGTGTGAGGGTTAGGGTTAGAATTAAGTTTAGGGTGGGGGCTAGGGTGAGGCTGAGGGTTAGGGTTAATGTTAGGGTGAGAGTTAGGGTTACTCTGAGGGTTATTGTTAGAGTTAGGTTTAGTGTAAGTGTGAAGGTAAGTGTTAGCCTGAGGGTTAGTGTTACGTTGAGGGTTCAGTTTAGGGTGAGGTTTAGGGTTAGTTTTAGGGTTATTATTAGGTTTAGGGTTAGGGGTACTGTGAGGGTTAGAATTAGGGGAGGTTTAGGGTTAGGATTAGTGTTAGCGTTTGGGTTAGGGTGAGTGTGAGGTTTAGGGTTAGAGTTAGGGTTCAGGTGAGGGTTATGATGAGGGTTAGGGTTAGGGTTAGTTTTAGGTTTAGGGTTAGGGTTCAGGTGAGGGTTGGGGTTAGGGTTAGTGCGAGGGTTAGGATGAAGGTTAGGTTTAGGATTAGGGTTAGGGTGAGGGCTAGGGTAAAGGTGAGTTTTAGGGTTAGGGTTAGGGTGAGGTTTAGAGTTAGGGTTAGGGTCAGTATGAGTTTGAGTTTTAGGGTTAGAGATAGGGTTAGGGTGAGTGTTAGGGTGAGGGTATGGCTAAGTGTTAGTGTTAGAGTTAGGGTTAGGGTGAGGGTTAGGGTGAGCGTTAGGGTGAGAGTGTGTGTTAGGGTTAGGGTTAGGATTAGGATTAGGGTTAGGGAGAGGGGGAGTGTGAAGGTTAGAGATAGCCTCAGGTTTAGGCTGAGGGTGAGGGTGAGGGTGAGTGTTAGGGTTAGTTTGACGGTTAGGGTTATGGTGTTTTTTAGTGTTAGGGTTAGTGTTTCAGTTAGGGTTAGGGTGAGGGTGAGGTTTAGGGTAGAGTTAGGGTTAGGTTGAGTATTAGGATGAGTGTTAGGGTTAGGGAGAGGTTTAGGGTGGGGGTGACGGTTAGGATAAACGTGAGGGTTAGTCTAAGGGTGAGGGTTAGGGTTAGGGTTAGCGTTAGGATGAGATTTAGGGTTCAGGTTAAGTTTAGGGTTAGGGTGAGGGTTAGGGTAAGGGTTAGAGTGAGGGTGAGAGTTAGGGTTAGGTTGAGGGTTAGGGTTAGGATTAGGATAAGTGTAAGGGTGAGGTTTGTGGTTAATGTTGGGGTGAGGGTTAGATTGAGGGTTAGGATTAGTATTAGTTTTAGGGCGAGGGCTAGGGTGAGAGTGAGATTTAGGGTTAGGGTTAGGGTGAGGTTTAGGGTTAGGGTTAGGATTAGGGGTAGGATGAGGATGAGTTTTAGGGTTAGATTTAGGGTTAGGTTGAGACTGAGGTTGAGGGTTAGGGTTTGTGTTAGTGTTAGAGTTAGGGTTAGGGTGAGGGTTAGGTAGAGGTTGAGGGTTAGGCTTAGGTTTAGGATTAGGATTACTGTAAGGTTTAGGGTGAGTGTGAGGGTTAGGGTTAGGTTTAGGGTTAGGCTTAGATTTAGGCTGAGGGTGAGGGTGGGGTTGAGGGTTAGGGTAAGTGTGAGGGTTAGGTTTAGGGTTAGGGTGAGAGTTAGGGTTCGGTTAAGTTTAGGGTTAGGGTGAGGTTTAGGGTTAGGGTTAGGATGAGGTTTAGGTTTAGGATTAGGGTTGGGGTGAGGGCTATTGTGAGGCTTAGGGTGAGGGTTAGGGTTAGGGATAGGTTCAGGTTTAGGATTAGGTTTAGGGTGAGGGTGAGTGTGAGCGTTAGGTTTAGGGTTCGGGTTAGGCTTAGGGTTAGGGTGAGGGTTAGGGTTAGGGTTTGGGTTAGGGTGAGGGTGTGGCTGAGGATTAGGGTTAGGTTTAGGGTTAGGGTTAGGGTTAGGTTTAGGGTTACAGTGAGGATTAGGGTTAGGTTAAGGGTGAGGGTTATGCTTACGTTTAGGAATAGGATAAGGGTAAGTATTAGGGTGACTGTGAGGGTTAGGGTTAGGGTTAGGCTTAGGTTTAGGCTGAGGGTGAGGGCGAGGGTGAGGGTTAGGGTAAGGGTGAACGTTATGGTTAGGGTTAGGGTGAGAGTTAGGTTTCGGTTAGGTTTAGTGTTAGAGTGAGGTTAGGGTTAGGGTATTGTTAGGGTTAGGGTTAGGGTTAGGTTTACAGTTACAGTGAGGGTGAGGGTTAGGGTTAGGTTTAGGATGAGGTTTAGGTTTAGGGTTAGGTTTAGAGTGAGGTTTAGGATGAGGGTGAGATTTAGGGTTAGAGTTAGGGTTAGTGTTAGTGTTAGGTTTAGGGTGAGGGTTAATGTTAGGCTTAGGCTTAGGCCGAGCATAAGGGTGAGGATTAGGCTTCGGGTTAGGGTGAGGGTTAGAGTTAGGGTTAGGGTGAGGTTTGGGATGAGGTTTAGGGTTAGGATTAGAGTAATCATGAGGGCTAGGGTGAGGGTTAGGGTGAGGGCTAGGGATAGGGATAGGGTTAGGTTTACGAATAGGGTTAGGGTGAGTGTGAGTGTGAGAGTTAGGGTTAGGGTTAGGTTTAGGCTTAGAGTTAGGGTGAGGGTTAGGGTTAGGGTTTGGATTTGGGTGAGGGTGAGACTGCGGATTAGGTTTAGATTTAGGGTTAAGTTTAGGGTTAGGTTTAGGTTTAGTGTTAGTGTTAGGGTTAGGGTTTGGGTTAGGGTTAGGTTGAGGGTTAGTTTTAGGGTTAGGGTTAGGGTTCGGCTTAGGCTTAGGTTTAGGCTGAGGTTTGAGGGTGAGGGTTAGGGTTAGGGTTAGGGTTATGGAAAGGGTTTTGGTTAGGGTGAGTGTTTGGATGAGGGTTAAGGTTAGGGTGAGTGTTAGGGTCAGCATGAGGGATAGATTGAGGATTTGGGTTAGGGTTAGTTTGAGGTTTAGGGTGAGGATGAGGGTTAGGGTTAGGATGAGAGTTAGGGTTAGAATTATGTTTAGGGTGGGGGCTAGGGTGAGGCTGAATGTTAGGGTTAGGGTTAGGGTGAGTTTTAGGGTTAGGGTGAGAGTTAGGGTTACTGTGAGGGTTAGTGTTAGAGTTAGGGTTAGTGTTAGGGTGAGGGTAAGTGTTAGCGTGAGGGTTAGTGTTAGGTTGAGGGTTATGGTTAGGATGAGGTTTAGGGTTAGTTTTAGGGTTATTGTTAGTTTTAGGGTTAGGTGTACGGTGAGGGTGAGGATGAGGGTTAGATTTAGGGGAGGTTTAGTGTTAGGATTAGGGTTAGAGTTAGGGTTAGGGTGAGTGTGAGCTTTAGGGTTAGAGTTAGGGTTCAGGTGAGGGTTAGGATGAGGTTTAGGGTTAGGGTTAGTTTTAGGTTTAGGGTTAGGGTTAGGGTTAGGGTTAGATTTAGGGTGATGTTGAAGGTTAGGGTTAGTGTTAGGGTGAGGGTTAGGATGAGAGTTAGGGTTAGGATTAGGTTTAGGGTGAGGGCTAGGGTGAGGGTGAGGTTTAGTGTTAAGGTTAGAGTGAGGTTTAGATTTAGGGTGAGGGTGAAGTTTTGGGTTAGATTTAAGGTTAGGGTTAGGTTGAGGGTTAGGTAAGGGTTACGGTGAGGGTGAGGGATAGGGTTAGGTTGAGGGTTAGTGTTAGGATTAGGGTTAGGGTGAGGGTGAAGGTTAGGGTTAGTGTTAGGGTGAGGGTTAGGATGAGGGTTAGGGTTAGGTTTAGGGTTAGGGTGAGGGCTAGTTTGAGGTTGAGGTTTAGGGTTAGCGTTAGGGTGAGGTTTAGGCTTTGGGTTAGGGTTAGAGTGAGGGTTAGGTTGAGTTTGAGGGTTAGTGTTAGTGTTAGGGTGAGAGTTAGGGTGAAAGTTAGGGGGAGGGTTAGGGTTACGGTTAGGTTTAGGGTTAGCCTTTGGGTTAGGGTGAGGTTGAGGTTTAGGGTTAGAATTAGTGTTAGGTTGAGGTTGAGCGAGAGGGTGAGGGTTAGGTTTAGGGTTAGGATTAGGATTAGGGTTAGGGTTAGGGTGAGTGTGAGGGTTAGGGTTAGCCTTAGGTTTAGGCTGAGTGTGAGGGTGAGGGTAAGAGTTCAGGTTAGTGTTAGGGTTAGTGTTAGAGTTAAGGTTAGGGTGAGGGTGAGGTTTATGGGTAGAGTTAGGGTTAGGTTGAGGGTTAGGTTGCGAGTTAGGCTTAGGGTGAGTGTTAGGGTGGGGGTGATGTTAAGGGTAAACGTGAGGGTTAGGCTAAGGGTGATGGTTACTGTAAGGGTGAGGGTTAGGGTGAGTGTTAGGTTTAGGGTTAGGGTGAGAGTTAGGGTTCAGGTTAAGTTTTGGGTTAGGGTGAGGGTTAGGGTAAGGGTTATGGTGAGGGTGAGAGTTAGGGTTAGGTTGAGGGTTAGGGTTAGGATTAGGGTTAGGGTGAGGGTGAGGGTTAGGGTTAGTGTTAGGGTGAGGGTTAGGATGTGGGTTAGGGTTGGGATTAGGGTTAGGGTGAGGGTTAGGCTGAGGGTGAGGTTTAGGATTAGGGTTTGGGTGAGGTTTAGATTTAGGGTGAGGGTTAGTGTTAGGGTGAGGTTGAGGTTTAGGGTTAGATTTAGGGTTAGGTTGAGACTGAGGTTGAGGCTATGATTAGGGTTAGTGTTAGAGTTAGGGTTAGGGTGAGGGTTAGGTTGTGGGTGAGAGTTAGGCTTAGGTTTAGTATAAGGATTAGGGTAAGGGTTAGGGTGAGTGTGAGGGTTAGGGTTGGGGTTAGGGTTAGGCTTAGGTTTAGGCTGAGGCTGAGGGTGAGGTTGAGGGTTATGATAAGGGTGAGGGTTAGGTTAGGGTTATGGTGAGAATTAGGGTTTGGTTTAAGTTTAGAGTTAGGGTGAGGGTGAGGTTTAGGGTTAGGTTTAGGGTTATTGTTAGGGTTAGGGTTAGGGTTAGGGTTACAGTTACAGTGAGGGTGAGGGTTAGGGTTAGGGTTAGGATGACGGTTAGGTTTAGGGTAGGTTTAGATTTAGGTTTAGGATGAGGGTGAGATTTAGGGTTAGAGTTTGGGTTAGTGTTAGGGTTAGGCTTCGGATTAGGGTGAGTGTTAGTGTTAGTGTTAGGGCGAGGGTTAGGATGAGGTTTAGGGTTAGGATTAGGGTATGGGTGAGGGCTAGGGTGAGGTTTTGGGTTTGGGCTAGGGCTAGGGATAGGGTTAGGTTTAGGATTAGATTTAGGGTTAGGGCGAGTGTGAGAGATAGTTTTAGCGTTAGTGTTAGGCTTAGAGTTAGGGTGAGGGTTAGGGTTAGGGTTTGGGTTAGGGTGAGGGTGAGGCTCTCGATTAGGGTTAGGTTTAGGGTTAGGTTTAGTGTTAGGGTTAGTGCTAGTGTTAGGGTTATGGTGAGGGTTAGGGTTAGGTTTATTGTTAGGGTTATGTTTAGGTTTAAGTTTGCAGTGAGGGTGAGGCTGAGTGTGACCGTTATCCTTAGGGTTAGGGTTAGGGTTAGTGTTATTGTTACCGTTAGGGTTAGAGTTACGGTTAGGTTGAGGGTGAGTTTGAGGGTTAGGGTTATGGTGAGGTTTAGGATAAGGGTTAGGGTTAGGGTGAGGGTGAGGTTTAGGGATAGAGTTAGGGTTAGGGGGAGGGTTAGGGGGAGGTTTAGTGTTAAGGTTAGTGTTTTGTTAGTGTGAGGGTGAAGGTTAGGTTGAGATTGAGGGATAGGGTTACCTTTAGTATTAGGGTTAGGTTGAGGGTGAGTGTGAGAGTTAGTGTGAGGGTTAGGTTTACGGTTAGGGTGAGTGCTAGAATGAGGTTTAGGGTAAGGATGAGGTTAGGGTGAGGATGATGGTAAGGGTAAAGGTGAGGCTCACGCTTAGTTTGAGGGTGAGGTTTAGATATACAGATAGGGGGAGGGTTAGGGTGAGTGTTAGGACTAGGGTTAGTGTTAGGGTTAGGTTGAGGGTGAGGGTTAGGTTGAGGTTTAGGGTTAGGATTAAGGTTAGGGTTAGTGTGAGGGTTAGTGTTAGGGTTAGGGTTAGTGTTAGGATGAGGGTAAGTGTTAGGTTTAGGATATGGGTTAGGGTGTGTGTTATGGTAAGGGTGAAGGTTAGGATTAGGGTTAGGGTTATTGTTAGGGTTAGGTTTAGGGTTACGGTTACTGTGAGGGTGAGGGTTAGGGTTAGGATTAGGTTGAGGTTTAGGTTGGGGTTAGGGTTAGAGTTAGGGTTTGGGTGAGGGTGAGGTTTAGGGTTATAGTTAGACTTAGGGCGTGGGTTAGGGTTAGGGTTAGGGTGATAGTTAGGGGGAGGGTTACAGTTAGGGTTAGGGATAGGATTAGGATTAGGTTGAGGGTGAGTATGTGTGTTAGGATTAGGTCTATGGTTAGGCTTAGGTTTAGGCTGAGGTTGAGGGTGAGGTTGAGGGTTAGGGTGAGGGTTATGGTTAGGGTTAGGGGGAGGGTTAGTATGAGGGTTAGGGTTAGGATTAGGGTTAGGGTAAGGTCTAGGGTGAGGGTGAGTTTAGGGTTAAGGTTAGGGTGAAGTTTATGGTTAGGGTTAGGGTTAGGGTTAGGGTGACGGTGAGGTTTAGGATTAGCCTTAGGGTTAGGGTGAGGCTGAGGGTGAAGTTTAGAGTTAGGGTTAGTGTTAGTTTTAGGGTTAGGTTTAGGGTAAGGGTGAGGGTGAGGGATAGGTTTAGGATTAGGATTAGGTTTAGGGTTAGGCTGAGGGTGAGGGTGAGTGTGAGGGTTAGGGTGAGGATGAGTGTTAGTGTTAGGGTGAGGGCTAGGGTGATTGTGAGGGTTAGAGTGAGGGTGAGGGTTAGAATAATGTTTAGGGTTGGTGTTAGAGTTAGAGTTAGTGTTAGTGTGAGGGTAAGTGTTAAGGTGAGGGTTAGGTTTACGGTGAGGGTTATTGTTAGAGTTAGGGTTAGGGTTATGGTTATGGTGAGGGTGAGGTTGAGAGTTAGGGTTAGGTTTAGGATGAGGTTTAGGTTTAGGTTTAGGGTTAGGGTTAGGTTTAAGGTTAGGTTGAGTTTTAGGGTTTGGGTTAGGGTTAGAGTTAGGTTCAGGGTGAGCAGGAGGTTTAGGGTTAGCGTTAGGGTTAGGGTGATGGTTAGGTTGAGGGTTAGGGTTAGTGTTCACGTTAGGGTTATGTTGAGAGTTAGGGGGAGGGTTAGGGTTAGGGTTAGGGTTAGGTTTAGGATTAGGTTTAGGGTGTGGGTGAGTGTGTGTGTTAAGGTTAGGTTTAGGGTTCGGCTTAGGTTTAGGTTGAGGGTGAGTTTTAAGGTGAGGATTAGGGTTAGGTTGAGGTTTAGGGTTTGTATTAGGGTTAGGGTGAGGGTGAGGTTTATGGTTAGAATTAGGCTTAGGGTGAGGCTGAGGGTGAGGTTTAGGGTTAGGGTTAGTGTTAGATTTTGGGTTAGGTTGAGAGTTAGGGTGAGGGTGAGGGTTAGGCTTAGGGTTAGGATTAGTCTTAGGGTAAGGGTCAGGGTGAGTGTGAGGGTTAGCTTTAGGATTAGGGTTAGGCTAGGTTTAGACTGAGGGTGAGGGTGAGGGTGAGGGTTAGGGTTAGGGTGAAGGTTAGGTTCAGGGTTATTTTGAGACTTAGGGTTCGGGTTATGTTGAGGGTTTGGGTGAGTGTTAGGGTTAACATTAGGGTTAGGGTGAGGGTTAGGGTTAGGCTTAGGGTGAGGGTTAGGATGAGGATTAGGGTTAGGATTAGGGTTAGGGCGAGGGCTAGGTTGAGGATGAGGGTGAAGGTTAGTGTTAGGATGAGGATTAGGTTTAGGGTTAGGGTGAGGTTGAGGGTTAGGATGACAGTTAGGGTTACGGTGATGTGAGGGTTAGTATTAGGGTAAGGTTTAGGGTTATTATTAGGGTTAGGGTGAGGATGAGTGGTAGGATTAAGGTTAGGGTTAGGTTTAGGGTTAGGATTAGTGTTATTGTTAAGGTTATTTTTAGAGTAACAGAGAGAGTGAGGGTGAGGGTGAGGGTGATGTTTAGCGTGAGGGTTAGGGTGAGGTTTAGGGTTAGGGTTAGGATTAGGGTTAGGGTGAGTGTGAGGTTTAGGGTTAGATTTAGGGGTAGGGGGAGTGTTAGGTCGAGGGTTAGGGTTAGAGTTAGGGTTAAGGTTAAGGCGAGGGTTAGTTTGAGGTTTAGAGTTAGGGTTATGGTTAGTGTTAGGATTAGGGTGAGGGTGAGGGTGAGTGTGAGGTTTAGGGTAAGGTTTAGGCTTTGGCTTAGGGTTAGGCTGAGTGTGAATGTGGGGGTGAGGATTAGGGATAGGGTGATGGTTAGGATTAGGGTAAGGGTGAGGGCTCGGGTCAGGGTAAGGGTTAGGGTAAGGCTTAGGCTTAGGCTTAGGTTTAGGCTGAGGGTGAGGTTGAGGGTGAGGTTTAGGCTTAGGGTGATGGTTAGGTTTACGGTTAGGGTGAGTGTTAGGATGAGGTTTAGGGTTAGGGTGAGGTTAGGGTGAGGATGATGGTAAGCGTAAAGGTGAGGTTTACGCTGAGGGTGAGGGTTAAGATAAGGGTGAGTGTTAGGGTTAGGTTTAGGGTTAGTGTAAGGGTTAGGGTTAAGGATAGGATGAGGGTTAGATTGATGATTAGTGTTAGGGTTATTGACAGGTTTAGGGTGAGGATGAGGGTCAGGTTTAGGGTGATGGTGAGGGTTAGAATTAGGGTTAGGGTGAGTGCTAGGATGAGGGTTAGGTTTAGTGTGACGGTTAGTGTTAGCGTTAGAGTTAGGGTTAGGTTGACCGTAAGTGGTTGGGTGAGGGTTAGGGTTAGGTTGAGGTTTATGGTTAGAGTGAGGGTTAGGGTTAGGGTTAGGGTTAGGGTTAGGATTTTGGTGAGGGTTAATATTAGGGTTAGGCTTATGCTTACATTTAGGGTGTGGTTGAGGCTGAGGGTGAGCGTTATGGTTAGGGTTAGGGTAAGTGTTATTGTTAGGGTTAGGGTTAGATTTATGGTGAAGTTGAGAGTGAGGGTGAGGGTTAGGTTTAGGGTGAGGTTTAGGATTAGGGTTAGGGTTAGGGTTAGTGTGAGGGTGTCGGTAAGGTTAAAGTTGAGGGTTAGCCTGAGGGTGAGGGTTACGGTAAGGGTGAGTTTTAGGGTTAGGGCGAGGGTTAGGATTAGGGTTAAGTTTAGTGTTACGTTGAGGGTTAGGGTAAGGTTTAAGGTGACGGTGAGGGTTAGGGTTAGGTTGAGGGTTAATGTTGTATTAGGGTTAGGATGAGGGTGAAGTTTAGGGTTAGTGTTAGGGTGAGGGTTAGGATGAGGGTTAGGGTTAGGGTGAGGGCGAGTTTGAGGTTGAGGTTTAGGGTTAGCGTTAGGGTGAGGTTTAGGGTTAGGGTTAGGGTTAGTGTTAGGGTGAGGGTGTCGGTAAGGTTAGGGTGAAGGTGTCGGTAAGGTTAAAGTTGAGGGTTAGCCTGAGGGTGAGGGTTACGGTAAGGGTGAGTTTTAGGATTAGGGCGAGGGTTAGGATTAGGGTTAAGTTTAGTGTTACGTTGAGGGTTAGGGTAAGGGTTAAGGTGAGGGTGAGGGTTAGGGTTAGGTTGAGGGTTAATGTTGTATTAGGGTTAGGATGAGGGTGAAGTTTAGGGTTAGTGTTAGGGTGAGGGTTAGGATGAGGGTTAGGGTTAGGGTGAGTGCGAGTTTGAGGTTGAGGTTTAGGGTTAGCGTTAGGGTGAGGTTTAGGGTTAGGGTTAGGGTTAGTGTTAGGGTGAGGGTGTCGGTAAGCTTAGGGTTTGGGTTAGGGTGAGGGTTACGGTAAGGGTGAGGGTTAGGGTTAGGGTGTGGGCTGGTGTTAGGGTGGGTTGATAGGGTTGGGTTTAAGTTTAGGGTTAGGTTGAGGATTAGGGTAAGGGTTATGGTGAGGGTGAGGGTTAGGGTTAGGTTGAGGGTTAGTGTTAGGATTAGGGTTAGGGTGAGGGCTAGTTTGAGGTTGAGCTTTAGAGGTAGCATTAGGGTGAGGTTTAGGGTTAGGTTTAGGGTTAGGGTGAGGGTGAGGTTTACGGTTAGAGTTAGTGTTAGGGTGAGGCTGAGATTGAGGGTTAGTGTTAGGGTTAGTGTTAGAGTAAGGGTTAGGCTGAGGGTTAGGTTGATGGTGAGGGTTAAGCTTAAGGTTAGGATTAGGGTTAGCAAAAGGGTTAGGGTGAGTGTGAGGTTTAGGGTTAGGGTTAGGCTTAGGGTTAGGCTGAGGATAAGGTTGAGAGTGCGGGTTAGAGTTAAGTTTACATTGAGAGTTTTGGTTTGGTTAAGTTTAGGGTTAGGGTTAGGGTTGGGGTTAGGTTTATGGTGAGCTTGAATGTTAGGGTTAGGGTGAGGGTTACGCTTAGGATTAGGGTTAGGGTAAGGGTTAAGGTTAGAGTTAGGGTGAGGGTAAGGATGAGGACTAGGGATAGGTTGAGGGCTAGGTAGAGGGTGAGTTTTAGGGTTAGTGTTAGATTAAGGTTTAGGGTTAGGGTGATGTTTAGGGATAGGGTGAGGTTTAGGTTTAGGTTTAGGTTTAGGATGAGGATTAGGCTGAGGGGTGGGGTTAGTTTTAGGTTTAAGGTGAGGGTTAGGGTTAGGTTTAGAGTTATTGTTAGGGTTAGGGTTAGGGTCAAGTTTAGGGTGAGGGTGAGGGTGAGGATTTGGGTTAGGGATAGGGTTATTGTTAGGGTTAGGGTGAGGGTGAGGGTGAGGGTTAGGTTTAAGGTTGTGTGAGGGTTAAGGTTAGGGTGAGGGTTAGGGTTCGGTTTTGGGTTAGGTTGAGGTTGAGGGTGAGAGTGAGGGTTAGGGTGAGGGTGAAGTTGAGGGTGAGGGTGAGGGTTAGGTTTAGTGTTAGGTTGAGGTTTAGGCTTAGTATGAGGGTTGGGTGAGTGTGAGGTTAAGGGATAGGGTGAGGGTTAAGGTGAGGGTGAGAGTTTGGTTTAGGGTTAGGGTTAGGGTGAGGGTTCATGTGAGGGTTAGTGTTAGGTTTAGGGTTAGTGTGAGGATTAGGGTTAGGGTTAGGGTGATGGTTAGGTTTAGTGTGAGTGGTAGGGTGACTGTGAGGGTAAGGGTTAGTGTGAGGCTGAGGGTTAGGTTATTGTTAGTGTTAGGGTCAGGGTTCGGTTTTGGGTTAGGTTGAGGTTGAGTGTGAGAGTGAGGGTTAGGGTGAGGGTGAAGTTGAGGCTGAGGGTGAGGGTTAGGTTTAGTGTTAGGTTGAGGTTTAGGCTTAGTATGAGGGTTGGGTGAGTGTGAGGTCAAGGGATAGGGTGAGGGTTAAGGTGAGGGTGAGAGTTTGGTTTAGGGTTAGGGTTAGGGTGAGGGTTCATGTGAGGGTTAGTGTTAGGTTTAGGGTTAGTGTGAGGATTAGGGTTAGGGTTAGGGTGATGGTTAGTTTTAGTGTGAGTGGTAGGGTGACTGTGAGGGTAAGGGTTAGTGTGAGGCTGAGGGTTAGGTTATTGTTAGTGTTAGGGTCAGGGTTCGGTTTTGGGTTAGGTTGAGGTTGAGTGTGAGAGTGAGGGTTAGGGTGAGGGTGAAGTTGAGGGTGAGGGTGAGGGTTAGGTTTAGTGTTAGGTTGAGGTTTAGGCTTAGTATGAGGGTTGGGTGAGTGTGAGGTTAAGGAATAGGGTGAGGGATAAGGTGAGGGTGAGAGTTTGGTTTAGGGTTAGGGTTAGGGTGAGGGTTCATGTGAGGGTTAGTGTTAGGTTTAGGGTTAGTGTGAGGATTAGGGTTAGGGTTAGGGTGTTGGTTAGGTTTAGTGTGAGGGGTAGGGTGACTGTGACTGTAAGGGTTAGTGTGAGGCTGAGGGTTAGGTTATTGTTAGTGTTAGGGTCAGGGTTAGGGTTAGGTTTAGGTTTATGGTGGGGGTTAGGATGAGGGATGGGTTTAGGGTTAGGTTTATGGTTAGGATGAGGTTTAGGGTTAGGGTGAGGGTGAAGGTTAGGGTGAGGGTTAGGGATAGGGTTAGGGATAGGTTTAGGGATATGATGATGGCTAGGGTGAGGGTGAGGATTAGGGTTATGTTGAGGGCTCGGGTGAGGGATAGGTTTAGGGTTAGGGTTATGGTGAGGGTAAAGTTTCGGGTGAGGTTTAGGGTGAGGCTGAGGTTTAGGGAGAGCGTGAGGATTAGGGTGAGGGATAGCGTTAGGATTAGGGTGAGGTTATGTGTTAGAGTGAGGGTTAGGGTTAGGGTTAGGATGAGGGTTAGGGATAGGCTTAGGGTTATGGTTGGGGTGAATATGATGGTGAGGGTTAGTTTTAGGGTTAGGTGAAGGGTGACGGTGAGGTTCACTGCTGGGATTAGTGTTAGGGTCAGGGTTAGGCTGAGGGTGAGGGTAAGACTGAGGGTTAGGGTTAGAGTGAGGGTGAGGGTTAGGGTTAGGTTTGGGGTGAGGGTTAGTGTTAGTGTGAGTATTAGGGTTTGGGTTAGGGTGAGAGTAAGGGTTATGGTGAGGTTTAGGGTTAAGGTTAGCATCAGGGTTAGCATGAGGGTGAGGGAGAGGTTTAGATTTAGAATTATGGTTAGGTTTACGGTTAGGCTTAGGGTGAGGGTCATGGTGAGGGTGAGGCTTAGGGTGAGGGTTAGGGTGAGGGTTAGGTTTAGAGTGATACTTATGGTGAGGGTGACAGTTAGGGTGAGTGTGAGGGTTAGTGTGTGGGTTAGGGTTAGGGTGACAGTGAGGGTTTGGGTGAGGGTGAGGGTTGGGGTGAGGGTTAGTATTAGGGTTATGGTTAGGGTTAGGATTAGTGTGAGGATTAGGGTTAGGGTTAGGGTTAGGGTGAGGGTAAGAGTTAGGGTTAGGGTTAAGGTAAGGTTTAGTGTGAGCGTTAGGGTGAGAGTGTGTGTTAGGTTTAGTGTGTTAGGGTGAGGGTTAGGTTTAGTGTTAGGTTTAGGTTGAGGGTGAGGGTGAGTGTTAGGGTGAGGGTGAGGGTTAGGGATATGTTTAATGTTAGTATTAGGGTTATTGTTAGGGTTATGGTTAGGTTTAGGGTTAGGGTAAGGGTTAGGGTTAGGGATAGCATTAGGGTAAGCATGAGGGTGAAGGAGAGAGTTAAGTTTAGGATTAGGGTTAGGTTTACGGTTAGAGTTAGGGTTAGGGTGATGGTTAGGGTGAGGCTTCAGGTCAGGATTAGGGTTAGGGTGAGGGTTAGTGTTAGGGTGATATTTAGGGAAAGGGTGGGGGTTAAGGTGAGGGTGAGGGTTAGGGTGATTGTGAGGGTTAGGGTTTGGGTGAGGGTTAGGGTGATGGTGAGGTTTAGGGTGAGGACGAGGGTTAGGGTTAGCTTTAGGGTGAGGGTGAGGGTTAGGGTTAGCATTAGGGTGACGGTTAGGGTTAGGGTTATGTTGAGGGTGAGGTTTAGGGTTAGGGTTATGTTGAGGGTGAGGGTTAGGGTGAGGGTTAGGGTTAGGGTTAGCATTAGGGTTAGCGTGAGGGTGAGTGAGAGGGTTAGGTTTAGGATTAGGATTAGGTTTGGGGTTAGGCATAGGGTGAGGGTGATGGTGTGGTTGAGGCTTAGGGTCAGCGTTAGGGTTAGGGTTAAGTGAGGGTTAGTGTAAGGGTGATATTTAGGGAAAGGGTGAGGGTTAGGAAGTTGGTGAGGGTTAGGGTGAGTGTGACGTTAGGGTTTGGGTGAGGGTTAGGGTGACGGGGAGGGTTAGGGTGAGGTGAGGTTTAGGGTTAAGGTGAACATTAGGGTGAAGGTAAGGGTTCGGGTTATGTTGCGGGTGAGAGTTAGGGTTCGGGTTCGGGTTAGGGTTAGGGTTAGTGTTAGTTTGAGGATTAGGGTTAAGGTTATGGTTATGTTTAGTGTGAGGGTAAGTTGTAGGATGAGGTTTAGGTTGAGGGGTGATGGTTAGGGTGAGGTTTAGGGTTAGGGTTAGGGTGAGGGTATGTGTTAGGGTGAGGGTTAGGGTGAGGATTAAAATTAGGGTGAGGGTTAGGGATAGGGTTAGGGTTAGGGTTACGATGAGGGTGAGGGTGAGTGTTAGGGTTAGGTTTAGGTTTACGGTTAGGTTTAGGGTGAGGGTAAGGGTTAGGGTGAGAGTTAGGGTATGGTTGAGCTTTAGGGTTAGCATTAGGGTTAGGGTTAGGGTTAGGGTGAGTGTTAGGGTGAGGGTAAGTGTGAGGGTTCGGGTGAGGGTGAGGTTTATGGTGTGGGTTAGGTTTAGGGTAAGGGAGAGGGTGAAGATGAGGTTTAGGGTTAGGATTAGGGTTAGGGTTAGAGTGAGGTTGAGGGTTAGGTTAAAGGTTAGGTTCAGGTTTAGGGTTAGTGTGAGGGTTGGGTGAGCATGAGGGTAAGGGTTAGGGTGAGGGTTAGGGTGAGGGTGAGACTTAATGTTAGGGTTAATGTTAGGGTAAGGTTTAGTGTGAGGGTAAGGTTTAGGGTTTGTTTTAGGGTTAATGTGAGGATGAGGGTTAGGATTAGGGTTAGGGGTAGGGTTAGGGTTAGTGTGAGGGGTAGGGTGAAGTTGAGGGTAATGGTTAGGGTCAGGGTTAGGGTTAGGTTTAGGGTTATGATGGGGGTTAGGGTGAGGTTTCGGGTTAGGGTTAGGGTTATGTTTAGGATGAGGGTTAGGGTGAGAGTGAGGGTTAAGATGAGGGTGAGGGTTAGTTTGAGGGTGAGGGTTAGGGTTAGGGTGAGTTTAGGGTTAGGATTAGGGTTAAGATGAGGGCTATGGTGAGGGTGAGGGTTAGTGTTAGGGTTAGCGTTAGGTTGCGGATTAGGGTTAGGGTGAGGGATCGGGTGAGGGGTACGTTTAGGGTTAGATTTAGGGTGAGTGTAACGGTTAGGATGAGTTTTAGGGTGAGGATGAGGTTTAGGGAGAGGATTAGGGTTAGGTTGAGGGTTAGGGTTAGGATTAGGTGAGGGTATGCTTTAGGGTGAGGGTTAGGGTGAGGGTTAGCTTTAGGGTGAAGGTTAGGGATACGGTTAGGGTTATGGTTAGAGTGACAGTGAGAGTGAAGGTTACTTTTTAGGTTAGGGTTAGGGTTAGGGATACGGTTAGGGTTAGGGTGACGGTGAGGGTTAGGGTTAGGGTTAGGGTTAGGGTGAGGGTAAGGTTTAGGGTGAAGTTTAGGGTGAGGTGAGGTTTAGGGTGAGTGTTAAGGTGAGGGTTAAGGTGAGAGTGAGTGTATGTGTTAGATTGAGGGTTAGGTTTAGGGTTCGGTTTAGGGTGAGGGTTAGTGTTAGGTTTACGGTTAGGGTTAGGGTGAGGGTGAGGGTGAGGTTTAGGGTTAGGGTTAGGTTCAGGGTGAGGGTGAGGTTCAGGGTTAGGATTAGGGTTAAGGTTAGGGTTAGGCTTAGGCTGAAGGTGAGGGTGTGGGTGAGGGTTAGGGTTTGGTTGAGGGTGAGGATTAGGGTGAGTTTTAGTGTGTGGGTTAGTGTTAGGGTTAGTGTGAGGATTAGGGTTAGTGTTAGGGGTAGGGTGAGGGTAAGGGTTAGGGTTAGGGTTAAGGTAAGGTTTAGTGTGAGGGTTGGGGTGAGAGTGTGGGTTAGGTTTAGTGTGAGTGTTAGGTTGAGGGTTAGGTTTAGTGTTAGCTTTAGGGTGAGGGTGAGGGTTAGGGTGAGTGTGAGGGTTAGGGTTTGGCTGAGGGTTAGGGTGAAGATGAAGGTTAGGGGGAGGGTGGGACTTAGAGTTAGGGTTAGGTTTAGGGTGAGGGTTAGTGTGAGGATAATGGTTAGGGTTAGGTTTAGGGTTAGTGTACGGATTAGGGTTAGGATGAGGGTTAGAGTTATGGTGAGGGTGAGGGTTAAGTTTAAGGTTGTGTGAGGGGTAAGGTTAGGTTTTGGTTTAGGGTTAGGTTCAGGGTGAGGGTGAGGGTGAGGTTTAGGGTGAGGGTGAAGTTGAGGGTTATGGTGAGGGTTAGGGTTAGGGTTAGGTTGAGGTTTAGGCTTAGTGTGAGTTTTGGGTGAGCATGATGTTAAGGGATAGGGTAAGGGTTAAGGTGAGGGTGAGAGGGTTAGCGTTAGTGTTTGGGTGAGGGTTCGTGTGAGGGTTAGGGTTAGGGTTAGTGTGAGGATTAGGGTTAGGGTGAGGGTAAGTGTTAGGTTGAGGGTTAGGATTAGGCTGAGGGTTATGGTTAGGGTGAGGGTTTGGGTTAGGGTTATTGTTAGGGTTAGGTTTAGGGTTACAGTTACAGTGAATGTGAGGGTGAGAGTTAGGGTTAGGGTTAGGGTGAAGTTTAGTGTTAGGGTTAAGGTTAGAGTTAGGGTTAAGGTGAGGGTGAGGTTTAGGGGTAGAGTTAAGATTAGGGTGAGGGTTAGGGTGAGGGTTAGGGTTAGGGTGTGGGTTAGGGTGGGGTTGAAGGTAAGGGTAAAGTTGAGGGCTAGGCTGAGGGTGAGGGTTACAGTAATGGTGAGGGTTAGGGTTAGGGTGAGGGTTAGTGTTAGGATTAGGGTGAGGGTGAGGTTTAGTTTGAGGATTAGTGTTAAGGTTAGTGTGAGGTTTAGGGTGAGGATGAGGGTTAGGGTTAGTTTTAGGGTGAGGTTTACGGTTAGGGTGATGCTTAGGGTTAGTGTGAGCATTAGTTTTAGCATTAGGGTTTATGTTAGGATGAGGGTAAGTGTAAGGCTGAGGGTTAGGTTAGGGTGAGGTTTATAGTTAGGGTGAGTGTGAGGGTTAGGGTTAGGGTTAATGTTAGGTTTAGGGTTAGGTTAGGGTTATGTTTATGGTTAGGGTTAGCGTTAGGGTTAGGATGAATTGTTGTTTTCGGGTTAGGTTTAGAGTTAAAGTTAGGGTGAGAGTGAGATTTAGGGTTAGAGTTAGGGTTAGTGTTACTGTTAGGGTTAGGGTGAGGGTTAGGCTTAGGCTTAGGCTTAGGCTTAGGCCGAGCATGAGGGTGAGGGTTAGGGTTCGGGTTAGGGTTCAGGTTAGGGCAAAGTTTAGATTGAGGTTTGGGGTTAGGATTAGGTTAAGGGTGAGGGCTAGGGTTAAGGTTAGGGTGAGGGCTAGGGTTAGGGATAGCGTTAGGTTTAGTATTAGGGTTAGGGTGAGTGTGAGTGTGAGATTTAGGGTTAGGGTTAGGCTTAGAGTTAGGGTGAGGGTTAGGGTTAGGATTTGGGTTAGTGTGAGGGTGAGGCTGAGGATTAGGTTTAGGGATAGGGTTAGGCTTAGGGTTAGGGTTAGTGTTAGTGTTAGGGTTAGGGTTAGCATTAGGATTAGGGTGAGGGTATGTTTTAGGGTGCGTGTTAGGGTGAGGGTTAGTTTTAGGGATACGGTTAGGGTTATGGTTAGATTGATGGTGTGAGTGAGTGTTAGGTTTAATGTTAGGGTTAGGTTTAGGGTTAGGGTTAGGGATAAATTTAGGGTTAGGTTTAGGGTGATGGTGAGGTTTAGGGTTAGGATTAGCGTTAGGGTTAGGGTGAGGGTCAGTGTAAGGTTTAGTGTGAGGTTTAGGGTGAGGGTGAGGTTTAGGGAATGGGTTAGGTTGAGGGTTTGGGTGAGGGTGAGGGTATGTGTTAGATTGAGGGTTAGGTTCAGGGTTAGGTTTAGGGTGAGGGTTAGTGATAGGTTTACGGTTAGGTTTAGGGTGAGGGTGAGGTTGAGGATTAGGGTTAAGTTCAGGGTGAGGGTGAGGTTCAGGGTTAGGATTAGGGTTAGGGTTAGGGTTAGGCTGAAGGTGAGGGTGTGGGTGAGGGTTACGTTTAGTGTGAGGGTGAGGTTTAGGGTGAGTTTTAGTGTGTGGGTTAGTGTTAGGGTTATTGTGAGGATTAGGGTTAGGGTTATGGTGAGGGTAAGTGTTAGGGTAAGGGTTAGGGTAAGGTTTAGTGTTGGGGTTATGGTGAGAGTGAGGGTTAGGTTTAGTGTGAGTGTTAGGGTGAGGTTTAGGTTTAGTGTTAGCTTTAGGGTGAGGGTGAGGTTTAGGGTGAGTGTGAGGGTTTAGGTTTGGGTGAGGGTTAGGGTGAAGGTGAAGGTTAGGGTGAGGGTGAGACTTAGATTTAGGGTTAGGGTTAGGGTGAGGGTTAGTGTGTGGATAAGGGTAAGGGTTAGGGTTAGTGTGAGGATTAGGGTTAGGGTGAGGGTTAGGGTTAGGTTTTAGGTTAGGGTGAGGATGAAGGTGAGGGTGAGGGTTAGGGTGAGGGTGAAGTTTAGGGTGATGATGAGGGAGAGAGTTAGGGTTAGGTTGAGGTTTAGGCTTAGTGTGAGGGTTGGGTTAGCATGAGTTTAAGGGATAGGTTGAGGGTTAGGGTTAGGGTGAGGGTTATGGTTAGGGTGAGTGTGAGGGTTAGGGTTATTGTTATGGTTATGGTTAGAGTTAGGGTTATGGTTATGGTTATGTTTAGTGTTAGGGTTAGAATGAAGTTTAGTTTTAGGGTTTGTGTTAGAGTTAAGGTTTGGTTGAGGGTGAGATTTAGGGTTATAGTTAGGGTTAGTGTCAGTGTTACAGTTAGTGTGAGGGTTAGGGTTAGGCTTAGGCTTAGGCTTAGGCTTATGCCGAGCATGAGGGTGAGGGGTTGGTTTCGGGTTAGGGTTCGGGTTATGATGAAGGTTAGATTGAGGTTTAGGGTTAGGATTAGGGTAAGGGTGAGGGCTAGGTTTAGGGTTAGGGTGAGGGCTAGGGTTAGGGATAGGGTTAGGTTTAGGATTAGGTTTAGGGTGAGGGTGAGTGTGAGGTTTCGGGTTAGGGTTAGGCTTAGAATTAGGGTGAGGGTTAGGGTTAGAGTTTGGGTTAGTGTGAGGGTGAGGCTGAGGATTAGGCTTATTTTTAGGGTTAGTTTTATTGTTAGGGTTGGTGTTAGGGTTAGGGTTAGGGTTAGGGTTATGGTGAGAGTTAGGGTTAAAGTTAGGCTAAGGCTTAGGTTTAGGATGAGGGTGAGGGTGGGTTTGAGGATTAGAGTTAGGTTTAGGGTTAGGCCTAGGTTTAGGCTTATTGTTAGTGTTATGCTTAGGGTTAAGTGAGCATGAGGTGAGCATGAGGCTGAAGGTGAGGGTTATGGTTAGGGTTAGGGTTAGTGTTATTCTTAGGGTTACGGTTAGAGATACGGTGAGGATGAGTTTGAGGGTGAGGGTTAGGGTTAGGGTGCGGTTTAGGGATAGGTTTATGGTAAGGGTTAGGGTGAGGGTGAGGTTTAGAATTAGAGTTATTGTTAGCGGGAGGGTTAGGGTTAGGGTTTGGGTTAGGGTGAGGGTGGGGGTGAGGATTAGGGTTAGGTTTAGTGTTAGGGTTAGGGTTAGGTTTTTAGGTTAGGGTTAGGGTTAGGGTTAAAGTGAGGGTTAGTGTTAGGGTTAGGCTTAGGGTTAGGCTGAGTGTGAGGGTGCGTGTGAGGATTAGGGTTAGGGTTAGGGTTAGTGTTTGGGTAATTGTTAGTGATATGTTTAGGGTTAAGTTTGCTGTGAGGGTGAGGGTGTGGGTGAGGGTGAGGGTTAGGGTTCAGGTTAGGGTTCGGGTTAGGGTGAAGGTTAGATTGAGGTTTAGGGTTAGGATTAGGGTAAGGGTGAGGGCTAGGTTTAGGGTTAGCGTGAGGGCTAGGGTTAGGGCTAGGGTTAGGTTTAGGATTAGGGTTAGGGTGAGGGTGAGTGTGAGGTTTATGGTTAGGGTTAGGCTTAGAATTAGGGTGAGGGTTAGGGTTAGGGTTTGGGTTAGTGTGAGGGTGAGGCTGAGGATTAGGGTTAGGTTTAGGGCTATGGTTAGAGTGAGGCTGAGGTTTAGGGTTAGATATAGGGTTAGGGGGAGGGTCAGGGATAGGATTATTGTTAGGGTAATGGTGAGGGTGAGGGTCAGGTTGAGGTTTAGGGTTAGGGTTAAGATTAGGGTTAGTGTGAAGCTTAGTGTTAAGGTTAGGGTTAGTTTTAGGGTGAGGGTTGGTGTCAGGGTGAGGGTCTGGATTATTGTCAGGGTTATGGTTAGGGTGAGGTTTAGGATAAGGATTAGGGTTATTGTTAGGGTTATGTTTAGTGTTTCAGTTACAGTGAGGGTGAAGGTGAGAGTTAGGGTTAGGTTTAGGGCGAGGTTTAGGGTTTGGGTTATTGTTAGAGTCAGGGTTAGCGTGAATGTCAGGTTTAGGGTTAGAGTTAGGGTTAGGGTGAAATTTAGGTTGAGGTTTAGGGTTAGGGTTAGCGTTAGTGTTAGGGTTAGGTTGAGAGTTAGGGGGAGGTGTTAGGATTACAGTTAGGGTTAGGTTTATGGTTAGGGTTAGCCTCAGGGTTAGGTGAGGGTGAGGTTTAGGGTTAGAGTTAGGGTTAGGGTGAGGCTGAGGGTGAGGGTGAGGGTTAGGATTAGGGTTAGGATTAGGATTAGGGTTAGGTTTAGGGTGAGTTTGAGGGTTAGGGTTAGGGTTAGGGTTAGCCTCAGGTTTAGGCTGAGGGTGAGGGTGAGGGTGAGGGTTAGGATTAGTTTGAGGGTTAGGGTTAGGGTTTGGGTGAGGTTTAGTGTTAGGGTTAGTGTTAGAGTTAGGGTTAGGGTGAGGGTGACGTTTTGGGGTAGAGTTAGGGTTAGGGTGAGGGTTAGGTTGAGTGTTAGGGTTAGGGTGAGGGTTAGGAATGTTGATGAAGGTAAGGGAAAACGTGAGGGTTAGGCTGAGTGTCAAGGTCATTGCAAGGGTGAGGGTTAGGTTTAGGGTGAGGGTGAGGGTTAGGGTTAGTGTGAGAGTTAGGGTTCGGGTCAATTTTAGGGTTAGGGTTAGGGTTAGTGTAAGGGTTACGGTGAGGGTGAGGGTTAGTGTCAGTTTCAGAGTTAGGGTTAGGATTAGGGTTAGCTTGAGGGTTTGGGTTAGGGTTAGTGTTAGGGTGAGGGTTAGGATGAGGGTTAGGGTTAGGATTAGGGTTAGGGTGAAGACTAGGGGCGGGTGAGGTTTAGGGTTAGGGTGAGGGTGAGGTTTACGGTTAGGGTTAGGGTTAGTGTGAGGGTTAGGATGAGATTTAGGGTTACGGTGATGTGAGGGTTAGGGTTAGGGTGAGGTTTAGGGTTAGTATTAGGCTTAGGGTGAGGGTGAGTGTTAGGATTAAGGTTAGGGTTAGAGTTAGGTTTAGGGTTAGGATTAGTGTTATTGTTAGGGTTAAGGTCAAAGTAACAGTGAGGGTGAGGGTGAGAATGAGGGTGAGGGTTAGGGAGAGTGTTCGGGTGAGGTTTAGGTTTAGGGTTAGGATTAGGGTTAGTGTGAGGGTGAGGTTTAGGTTTAGATTTAGGGTTAGGGGGAGTGTTAGGTCGAGGGTTAGGGTTAGGGTTAATGTTAGTGTTAAGGTTAGGGTGAGGGTTAGTTTGAGGTTTAGGGTTAGGGTTATGGTTAGTGTTAGGATTAGGGTGAAGGTGAGGGTGAGTGTGAGGGTTAGGTTTAGGCTTAGGCTTAGGCTTAGGGTTAGGCTGAGGGTGAGGATGGGCTTAGGGTTAGGGTTAGGGTGATGGTTAGGATTAGGGTAAGGGTGAGGGCTCGGGTGAGGGTGAGGGTTAGGGTAAGGCTTAGGCTTAGGCTTAGGGTTAGGCTAAGTGTGAGTTTGAGGGTGAGCGTTACGGTTAGGGTGATGGTTAAGTTTACGGTAAGGGTGAGGGTTAGGATGAGGTTTAGGGTTAAGGTGAGGTTAGGGTGAGGATGATGGTAAGCATAAAGGTGAGGTTTATGCTGAGGTTGAGGGTTAAGATAAGGGTGAGGATTAGGGTTAGGTTTAGGGTTAGTGTAAGTGTTAGGGTTAGGGATAGGATGAGGGTTAGAATGAGGATTAATGTTAGGGTTAGTGTGAGGTTTAGGGTGAGGATGAGGGTCAGGTTTAGGGTGAGGGTGAGGGTTAGAATTAGGGTTAGGGTGAGAGCTAGGGTGAGGGTTAGGTTTAGTGTGACGGTTAGTGTTAGCGTTAGGGTTAGTGTTAGGTTTCCGGTAAGTGGTAGGGTGAGGGTTAGGGTTAGGGTGAGGGTTATGGTTAGGGTGAGGGTTAGGTTGAGGGTGAGGGTGAATGTTAGGTTGATTGTTAGGGTGAGGGTTAGGGTTAGGGAAAATGTTAGGTTTAGGATTAGGGTTAGGGTGAGGGTGAGTGTGAGGGTTAGGTTAAGGTTAGGCTTAGGATTAGGGTGAGGGTTAGGGTAAGGGTTTGGGTTAGGATGAGGGTGAGGCTGAGTATTAGGGTTAGGTTTAGGGTTATGGTTATGGTTAGATTTAGGGTTAGGGTTAGGATTATGGTTAGGGTTAGGGTTAGAGTTAGGGTTAGGCTTATGCTTATGGTTAGGCTGAGGTTGAGGCTGAGGGTGAGGGTTATGGTTATGGTTAGGGTTAGGATTAAGGTTAGGGGAAGTTTTATTGTAAGGGTTAGGGTTAGAATTATGGTGAGGTTGAGGGTGAGGGTTAGAATTAGCGTTAGGGTGAGGGCTAGGTTGTGGGTTAGTATTCGGGTTACGGTTAGTGTTAGGGTGAGGGTAAGTGTTAGGGTGAAGGTTAGATTTAGGGTGAGGGTTATGGTTAGGGTGAGTGTTAGGGTTAGGGTTATTGTTAGGGTTAGGGTTAGGGTTACGTTTACGGTGAGTGTGAGGGTGAGAGTTAGGGTTAGGGTTAGGGTGAAGTTTAGTGTTAGGGTTAGGGTTAGAGTTAGTGTTAAGGTGAGGGTGAGGTTTAGGGGTAGAGTAAGGGTTAGGGTGAGGGTTAGGGTGGGGTTGAAGGTAAGGGTAAATTTGAGGGTTAGGCTGAGGGTGAGGGTTACAGTAAGGGTGAGGGTTAAGGTTAGGGTGAGGGTTAGTGTTAGGGTTAGGGTGAGGGTGAGGGTTAGATTGAGGATTAGTGTTAGGGTTAGTGTGAGGTTTAGGGTGAGGATGAGGGTTAGGGTTAGTGTTAGGGTGAGGTTTACGGTTAGGGTGATGCTTAGGGTTATTGTGAGCATTAGTGTTAGCGTTAGGGTTTATGTTAGGGTGAGGGTTAGGGTTAGGGTGAGATTTATGGTTTGGGTGAGTGTGAGGGTTAGGGTTAGGGTTATAGTTAGGGTTAGGGTTATGGTTATGGTTAGTGTTAGTTTTAGGGTTAGGGTTAGGTTTAGGGTTAGGATGAGGTTTAGTTTTACTGTTAGGGTTAGAGTTAAGGTTAGGGTGAGGGTGAGATTTAGGGTTAGAGTTAGGGTTAGTGTTAGTGTTAGGGTTAGGGTGAGGGTTAGGTTTAGGTATAGGCTTAAGCTTAGGCTTGGGCTTAGGCCGAGCATGAGGGTGAGGGTTAGGGTTTGGGTTATGGTTCAGGTTAGTGTGAAGGTTAGATTGAAGTTTAGGGTTCGGATTAGGGTAAGGGTGAGGGATAGGATTAGGGTTAGGGTATGGGCTAGGGTTAGGGAAAGTGTTAGGTTTAGGATTAGGGTTAGGGTGAGTGTGAGTGTGAGGTTTAGGGTTAGAGTTAACCTTAGAGTTAGGGTGAGGGTTAGGGTTAGGGTTTGGGTTAGTGTGAGGGTGAGGCTGAGTATTAGGTTTAGTTTTAGCGTTAGGTTTAGGATTAGAGTTATTATTAGGCTTAGGCTTAGGATGAGGGTCAGGCTGGGGTTGAGGATTAGAGTTAGGGTTTGGGTTAGGGTTAGGGTTAGGTTTATTATTAGTGTTATGCTTAGGGTTAAGTTTGCAGTGAGCATGAGGCTGAAGGTGAGGGTTATGGTTATGGTTATGCTTATGGTTAGGGTTAGGGGGAGGGATAGGGTGAGGTTTAGGGTTAGGGTTAGTGTTAGGGTAAGTGTGAGGGTGAGGGTTAGGTTGAGGTTTAGGGATATGGTTAGGTTTAGGATTAGGGTTAGGGTGAGACTGAGTGTGAGGTTTAGGGTGAGGATTAGGCTTCGGCTTATGGTTAGGCTAAGGGTGAGGGTGGGGGTGAGGATTAGGGTTAGGGCTAGGCTTAGGCTTAGGGTTAGGCTGAGGGTGAGGGTGGAGGTGAGGATTAGGGTTATGGTGATGGTTAGGATTAGGGTAAGGGTGAGGGCTCGGGTGAGGGTGATGGTTAGGGTAAGGCTTAGGCTTAGGCTTCGGGTTAGGCTGAGGGTGAGTTTGAGGGTGAGGGTTAGGTTTAGCGTGATGGTTAGGTTTACTGTTAGGGTGAGGTTTAGGATGAGGTTTAGGGTTCGGGGGAGGTTAGGGTGATGATGATGGTAAGGGTAAAGGTGAGGTTTACGCTGAGGGTGACTGTTAAGATGAGGGTGAGGCTTAAGGTAAGGGTGAGGGTTAGGGTTAGGGTGAGGCTGAGTCTGAGATTTAGGGTGAGGATTAGGCTTAGGCTTACAGTTAGGCTAAGGGTGAGGGTGGGAGTGAGGATTAAGGTTAGGGTGATGGTTAGGGTTAGGGGTAGTGTTATTGTTAGGGTTAGGATTAGAATTACTGTGAGGGTGAAGGTGGGGGTGAGGGTTAGGGATAGGGTTAGGGTGGGGTTTAGGGTTGGGTTAGGATTATGGTTAGTTTAGGGTTAGATATAGTGTTAGGGGAGGGAAAGGGTGAGGATCAGGGATAGGGTTATTGTTAGGGTTTGCGTGAGGTTTAGGGTTAGGGTTAGGATTAGGGTTAGTGTGAGGGTTAATGTTAGGGTTAAAGTTAGTTTTAGGGTGAGGGTTGGTGTTAGGTTGAGGGTTTGGGTTATTGTGAGGGTTATGGTCAAGGTGAGGTTTAGGATAAGGATTAGGGTTATTGTTAGGGTTAGGTTTAATGTTTCGGTTAAGGTGAGTGTGAGGGTTAGGGTTAGGGTTAGGGTGAGGTTTAGGGTTTGGTTTAGGGTTAGAGTGAGGGTTAGGGTAAGTGTGAGGATTAGGGTTAGAGCTAGGGTTAGGGTGAATGTTAGGTTGAGGTTTAGGGTTAAGGTTAGTGTTAGGTTTAGGGTTAGGGTGAGAGTTAGGGGGAGGGTTAGGATTACAGTTAGGGTTAGGTTTATGGTTAGGGTTAGCCTTAGGGTTAGGTGAGGGTGAGGTTTAGGGTTAGAATTAGGGTTAGGCTGAGGCTGAGGGTGAGGGTGAGGGTTAGGATTAGGGTTAGGATTAGAATTCAGGCTTGGGTTAGGGTGAGTGTGAGGTTAGGGTTAGGTTAAGGTTAGGGTTAGCCTGAGGTTTAGGCTGAGGGTGAGGGTGAGGGTCAGGGTCAGGGTCAGTTTGAGGGTTAGGGTTAGGGTTAGGGTGAGGTTTAGTCTTAGGGTTAGTGTTAGAGTTAGGGTTAGATGGAGGGTGAGGTTTAGGGGTAGAGTTAGAGTTAGGGTGAGTTTTAGGTTGAGGGTTAGGGTGAGGGATATGGTGGGGGTGAAGGTAAGGGTAAACGATGGTTACGCTGAGTGTGAGGGTTATGGCAAGGGTGGGGATTAGGGTTAGGGTGAGGGTTAGGGTTAGGGTTAGTGTGAGAGTTAGGGTTCGGGTAAAGTTTAGGGTTAGGGTTAGGGTTAGGGTAAGGGTTTCGGTGAGGGTGAGTGTTAGTGTCATTTTGAGAGTTAGGGTTAGGATTAGGGTTAGGGTGAGGTTTAGTGTTAGGGTTAGTGTTAGGGTGAGGGTTAGGATGAGGGTTAGGGTTAGGATTATGGTTAGGGTGAGGGCTAGTGGCAGGTGATGTTTAGCGTTAGGGTTAGGGTGAGGTTTACTGTTAGGTTTAGGGTTAGGGTTAGGGTGAGGTTGAGGTTTAGGGTTAGAGTTAGGGTTAGAGTGAGGCTGAGGTTGAGGGTTAGGGTTAGGGTGAGGTTTAGTGTTAGGATTAATGTTAGAGTTAGGGTTAGAGTGAGTGTTAGGTTGTTCGTGAGGGTTAGGCTTAGCGTTAGGATTAGGGTTAGGATGAGGGTGAGGATGAGTTTGAGGGTTAGGGTTAGGTTGAGGGTTAGGGTTAGTATTAGGGTTAGGGTGAGGGTTGAATTTAGGGTTAGGGTGAGGGTAAAGATGATGATTAGGGTTAGGATTAGCATTATGGTGAGTGCTAGGTGAGGGTGAGGGTTAGGGTTAGTGTTAGCTTAAGGTTTAGGGTTAGGGTTAGCTTTAGGGTGAGGATTAGGTTTACAGTGAGTGTGAGGGTTAGGGTTAGGGTTTGACTTAGGTTTAAGGTTAGGCTTAGGGTGAGGGTAGAGGTGAGGATTAGGGTTAGGGTGATGGTTAGGGTTAGGGTGAGGTTTAAATTTAGGATGAGGGTTAGGTTTAGTATTAGGGTTAGGGTGAGGGCTATGGTGAGGTTGAGGATTAGAATAAGGTTTAGGGTTAGGGTGAGGGTTTGGGTGAGGATGATGGTAAGGGTAAAGGTGAGGGTTAGGGTGAGGGTGAGGGTTAAGATAAGGGTGAGGGTTAGGTTTAGGTTTAGGGTTAGAGTAAGGGGTCAGGTTAGGGTCAGGGTGATTGTAAGATTGAGGATTAGGGTTAAGGTTAGTGTGAGGTTTAGAGTGAGGATGAGCGTTAGGTTTAGGTTGAGGGTGAGGGTTAGAATTACGGTTAGGTTGAGGGCTAGGGATCGGGTTAGCGTGAGGTTTAGGGTTAGGGTGATGGTTAGTGTTAATGTGAGGGTTAGTGTTAGGGTTAGGGTTATTTTGAGGGTTAGGGTAAGTGTTACGGTGAGGGTTAGGGTTAGGGTGAGGGTTATGTTTTGGGTGAGTATTAGGGTTATGGTTAAGGTTATTGTTAGGGTTAGGTTTAGGGTTATGGTTAGGTTGAGGGTGAGGGTTACATTTAGGGTTAGGATGAGGTTTAGGTTTAGGGTTAGGGATAGAATTAAGGTTAGGGTGACAGTGAGGTTTAAGGTTAGAGTTAGGGTTTGTGATAGGGATAGGTTTAGGGTGAGGGTTAGGGTTAGGCTTAGGCTTAGGCTTAGGCTTAGGCCGAGCATCAGGGTGAGGGTTAGGGTTAGGGTGATGGTTCTGGTTAGGATTAGTGTTATTGTGAGTGTTAGGTTAGAGTTCCGGTGAGGGTGAGGGTGCAGGTGAGGGTTAGGGTTAGGGTTAGGCTGGGGTTTACGGTTAGGGTTAGGGTTAGGGTTAGGGTGAGGCTGAGGGTGAGGGATAGGGTTAGGATTAATGTTAGGGTTAGGCTTAAGGTGAGGGTTAGGTTGAGGGTTAGGGATAGGGTTAGGGTTAGGATTAGGATTAGGGTTAGGGTTAGGGTGAGGGTGAGGGTTAGGGTTAGGGTTAGGATTAGGCTAAGGATCAGGGTGAGGGTTAGGCTTAGGTTGAGGGTTAGGGTTATGGGGAGGTTGAGGATGAGGGTTCGGGTTAGGATTAGGGTTAGGGTGAGGGTGAGTGTGTGTGTTAGGGTTAGGTTTAGGGTTAGGCTTAGGGTTAGGCTGAGGGTGAGTTTGAGGGTTAGGGTTAGGTGATGGGTGAGATTTAAGGTTCGGGTTAAGTTTAGTGTTAGGTTGAGCGTTAGGGTAAGGGTTATGGTGAAGGTGAGGGTTAGGGTTGGGTTGAGGGTTAGGGTTCGGATTAGGGGTTGAGTGAGGGTGACGGTGAGGGTTCGGTTTAGTGTTAGGGTCAGGGTTAGGTTGAGGGTTACGTTTAGGATTAGGGTGAGGGTGAACGCTAGGGTGAGGGTGAGGTTTAGGGGTAGGGTTTGGGTGAGGTTTAGGATTAGGTTTAGGGTTAGGGTGAGTGTAAGGTTTAGGGTTACAGTTAGGGTTAGGGTGAGGCTCAGTTTGAGGGTTAGGGTTAGGGTTAGTGTTAGGTTTAGGGTTAGGGTGAAGTTTAGGTTGAGTGTGAGGGTTAGGCTTAGGGTTAGGATTAGGTTTAGGATAAGGGTTAGGGTGAGTGTGAGCAATATGGTTAGGGTTAGGTTTAGACTTAGGGTTAGATTGAGGGTGAGGGTGGGGGTGAGGGTTAGGTTTAGGGTGAGTGTGAGGGTTAGGGTTAGGTTGAGGGTTAGAGTTAGGGTTACAGTGAGCGTGAGGGTTAGGGTTAGGTTGAGAGTTAGGGTTAGAGTTAGGGTTAGGGTGAGGGTTAAGGTTAGGGTTAGGGTGAGGGTAAGGATGAGGATTAGGGGTAGGGTGAGGGCTTGAGTGAGGTTGAGGGTTAGGGTTAGTGTTAGATTAAGGTTTAGGGTTAGTGTTAGGGTTATGGTGAGGATTAGGTTGAGGGCTAGGGTTACAGTGAAGGTGACGATTAGGGTTAGGGTGAGGGTTAGGGTTAGGCTTAGGCTTAGGCTTAGGCTTAGGCTTAGGCCGAGCATGAGGGTTCGGGTTCGGGTTCGGGTTAGGGTTAGGTTGAGGTTTAGGGTTAGGATAAGTTTAAGGGTGAGTGCTAGGCTGAGGGTTAGGGTGAGGGTTAGGGTTAGGGATAGGTTCAGGTTTAGAATTAGGGTTAGGGTGAGGGTGAGTGTGAGGGTTAGGATTAGGGTTAGGGTTAGGCTTAGAGTTAGGATGAGGTTTAGGGTTAGGGTTTGGGTTAGGTAGAGGTTGAGGCTGAGGATTAGGGATAGGTTTAGGGTTAGTTTTAGGGGTACTGTTAGTGTTAGGGTTAGGGTTAGGGTTAGGGTTAGGGTGACGTTTAGATATATGGTTAGGGGGAGGGTTAGGGTGAGGGTTAGGTTTAGGGTTAATGTTAGATTAAGGTTTAGGGTTAGGGTTAGGGTTAGGGTGAAGATTAGGTTGAGGGTTAAGGTTACAGTGAAGGTGAGGATTAGGGTTAGGGTGAGGGTTAGGGTTAGGGTTAGGCTTAGGCTTAGGCTTAGGCTTAGGCCGAGCATGAGGGTGAGGGTTCGGGTTTGAGTTCGGGTTCGGGTTAAGGTTAGGTTGAGAGTTAGGTTGAGGTTTAGGGTTAGGATAAGTTTAAGGATGAGGGCTAGGCTGAGGGTTAGGGTGTGGGTTAGGGTTAGGGATAGGGTTAGGTTTAGGATTAGGGTTAGGGTGAGTGTGAGGGTTAGGATTAGGGTTAGGGTTAGGCTTAGAGTTAGGATGAGGTTTAGGGTTAGGGTTTGGGTTAGGATGAGGTTGAGGCTGAGGATTAGGGTTAGGTTTAGTGTTAGGTTTAGGGGTACTGTTAGTGTTAGGTTTAGGGTTAGGGTTAGGGTTAGGGTGAGGTTAGGATATAGGGTTAGGGGGAGGGTTAGGGTTAGGGGTATTGTTAGGTTTAGGTTGAGGGTGATGGTTAGGTTGACGTTTAGGGTTAGGGTTAGGGTTAGGGTCAGTGTGAGGGTTAGTGTTAGTGTTAGGGTTAGTGTTAGGGTGAGGGTAAGTGTTAGGGTGAGGTTATGGGTTATGGTGACGGTTATGGTTAGGGTGAGGGTTAGGGTTACGGTTAGGGTTATTGTTAGGTTTAGGTTTAGGGATACTGTTACGGTGAGGGTGAGGATGAAGGTTAGATTTAGGTTTAGGGTTTGAGTTAGGGTTAGGGTTAGGGTTAGGTTGAGGGTGAGGTTTAGGGTTAGAGTTAGGGTTAGGGTGACGCTTAGGTTTAGGGTTACTTTGAGAGTTAGGGGGAGGGTAAGGGTTAGTGTTAGTGTTAGGGATAGGATTAAGGTTAGGGTTAGGGTGAGGGTCAGTGTGTTTGATAGGGTTAGGTCTAGGGTTACGCTTAGGTTTAGGCTGAGGGTGATGGTGATGGTTAGGTTTAGGGTTAGGGTTAGGGATAGGGGGAGGGTTAGGATTAGGTTTAGGGTTAGGATTAGTTTTAGGGCAAGGGCTAGGGTGAGGGTGAGATTTAGGGTTAGAGTTAGGGTGAGGTTTATGTTTAGGGTGAGGGTGAGGTTTAGGGTTAGAGTTAGGGTTAGGTTGAAGCTGAGGGTGAGGATTAGGGTTAGGGTTAGTGTTAGGATTAGGGTTAGGATTAGGGTGAGGGTTAGGGTGAGGGTTATGGTTAGGTTTAGAATTAGGGTTAGGCTGAGGGTGAGCGTGAGGGTGAGGGTTAGGGTGAGGATGAGTGTTAGGGTTAGGGTGAGGGCTAGGGTTGGTTTAAGGTTAGGGATCGGGTGAGGTTTAGGGTTAGGGTGATGGTTTGTGTTAGTGTTAGGGTTAGGGTTATTTTTAGGGTTAGGGTAAGTGTTAGGGTGAGGGTTAGGGATAAGTTGAGGGTTATGTTTAGGGTGAGGATTAGGGTTATGGTTAAGGTTATTGTTAGGGTTAGGGTTAGGGTTATGGTTAGGGTGAGGGTGAGGGTTACATTTAGGGTTAGGATGAGGTTTAGGTTTAGGGTTAGGGATACAATTAGGGTTAGGGTGACAGTGAGGTTTAGGGTTAGAGTTAGGGTTTGTGATAGGGTTAGGGTTAGGGTGAGGGATAGGTTTAGGCTTAGGCTTAGGCTTAGGCTTAGGCCGAGCATGAGGGTGAGGGTTAGGGTTAGGGTGATGGTTCTGGTTAGGATTAGTGTTATTGTGAGTGTTAGGGTTAGAGTTCCGGTGAAGGTGAGGGTGCAGGTGAGGTTTAGGGTTAGGGTTAGACTGGGGTTTATGGGTAGGGTTAGGGTTAGGGTTAGGGTGAGGCTGAGGGTGAGGGATAGGTTTAGTATTAATGTTAGGGTTAGGCTTAAATTGAGGGTTAGGTTGAGGGTTAGGGTTAGGGTTAGGGTTAGGATTAGGATTAGGGTTAGTGTTAGGGTGAGTGTGAGGGTCAGGGTGAGGGTTAGGCTTAGGTTGAGGGTTAGGGTTATGGGGAGGTTGAGGATGAGGGTTCGGGTTAGGATTAGGGTTAGGGTGAGTGTGAGTGTGTGTGTTAGGGTTAGGTTTAAGGTTAGGCTTAGGGTTAGGCTGAGGGTGAGTTTGAGGGTTAGGGTTAGGTGATGGGTGAGATTTAGGGTTCAGGTTAAGTTTAGGGTTAGGTTGAGCGCTAGGGTAAGTGTTATGGTGAAGGTGAGGGTTAGGGTTTGGTTCAGGGTTAGGGTTCGGATTAGGGGTTGAGTGAGGGTGACGGTGAGGGTTCGGTTTAGTGTTAGGGTCAGGGTTAGGATGAGGGTTACATTTAGGATTAGGGTGAGGGTGAGGTCTAGGGTGAGGGTGAGGTTTAGGTTTAGGGTTAGGGTGAGGTTTAGGATTAGGTTTAGAGTTAGGGTTAGGGTGAGTGTAAGGTTTAGGGTTACAGTTAGGGTTAGGGTGAGGCTGAGTTTGAGGGTTAGGGTTAGTGTTAGTGTTAGATTTAGGGTTAGGGTGAGGGTTAGGTTGAGTGTGAGGGTTAGGCTTAGGGTTAGGATTAGGTTTAGGGTAAGGGTTATGGTGAGTGTGAGCGATATGGTTAGTGTTAGGTTTAGACTTAGGGTTAGATTGAGGGTGAGGGTGGGGGTGAGGGTTAGGTTTAGGGTGAGTGTGAGGGTTAGGGCTAGGTTGAGGGTTAGGGTTAGGGTTACAGTGAGCGTGAGGGTTAGGGTTAAGTTGAGAGTTAGGGTTAGATTTAGTGTTAGGGTGAGGGTTAAGGTTAGGGTTAGGGTTAGGTTGAGGTTAAGGATGAGGATTAGGGTTAGGATTAGGTTTAGGGTGAGGGCTTCAGTGATGTTGAGGGTTAGGGTTAGTGTTAGATTAAGGTTTAGGGTTAGGGTTAGGTTTAGGGTGAGGATTAGGTTGAGGGTTAGCGTTACAGTGAAGGTGAGGATTAGGGTTAGGGTGAGGGTTAGGGTTAGGCTTAGGCTTAGGCTTAGGCTTAGGCTTAGGCCGAACATGAGGGTTCGGGTTCGGGTGAGGGTTTGGGTGAGGGTTAGGGTTAGGTTGAGAGTTAGGTTGAGGTTTAGGGTTAGGATAAGTTTAAGGGTGAGGGCTAGGCTGAGAGTTAGGGTGAGGGTTAGGGTTAGGGATAGGTTTAGGTTTAGAATTAGGGTTAGGGTGAATGTGAGGGTTAGGTTTAGGGTTAGGGTTTGGGTTAGGAAGAGGTTGAGGCTGAGGATTAGGGTTAGGTTTAGGGTTAGGTTTAGGGGTACTGTTAGTGTTAGGTTTAGGGTTAGGGTTAGGGTTAGGGTGAGGTTAGGATATAGGGTTAGGGGGAGGGTTAGGGTTAGGGGTAGTGTTAGGTTTAGGTTGAGGGTGAGGGTTAGGTTGACGTTGAGGATTAGGGTTAGGGTTAGGGTCAGTGTGAGGATTAGTGTTAGTGTTAGGGTTAGTGTGAGGGTGAGGGTAAGTGTTAGGGTGAGTTTATGGGTTATGGTGACGGTTATGGTTAGGGTGAGCGTTAGGGTTATGGTTAAGCTTGTTGTTAGGGTTAGGCTTAGGGTTATGGTTACGGTGTGGTTGAGGGTGCGGGTTACGGTTAGTGTTAGGATGAGGTTTAGGTTTAGGGTTAGGGATAGAATTAGGGTTTGGGTGACAGTGAGTTTTAGGGTTAGAGTTAGGGTTTGTGATAGGGTTAGGGTTAGGGTTAGGGTTGGGGTTAGCCTTAGGCTTAGGCTTAGGCTTATGCCCAGCATGAGTGTGAGGGTTAGGATTCGGGTGATGGTTCTGATTAGGATTAGTGTTATTGTTAGTGTTAGGGTCAGAGTTATAGGTAGGGTGAGGGTGCAGGTGAGGGTTAGGTTTAGGGTTAGTGTGGGGTTTACGCTTAGGGTTAGGGTTATGGTTATTTTGAAGGTGAGGTTTAGGGTTAGATTTAGGGTTAGTGTTAGGGTAAGGTTTAGCTTTAGAGTTAGGGTTAGGTTTAGGCTGAGGGTGAGGGTTAGGGTTAGGATTAATGTTAGGGTTAGGCTTATGGTGAGGGTTAGGTTGAGGGTGAGGGTTAGGGTTCGGGTTCGGAGTAGGATTAGGGTTAGGATTAGGGTGAGTGTGAGGGTTAGGGTTAGGGTTAGGTATAGGCTTAGGGTTAGGCTGAGGTTGAGAGTTAGAGTTAGGGTTAGCGTGAGGTATAGGGTTAGGGTTAGGGTGAGTGTGAGGGTTAGGGTTAGGGTTAGGCTTAGGTTTAGGCTGAGGGTGAGGGTGTGGGTTAGGGTTAGGATGAGGGTAAAGGTTATGGGGAGGGTTAGGATGAGGGTTAGTGTTAGGATTAGGGTTAGGGTGAGGGTGAGTGTGTGTGTTAGGGTTAGGGTTAGGGATAGGCTTAGGGTTAGGCTGAGCGTGAGTTTGAGTGTTAGGGTTAGGGTTAGGGTTAGGCTTAGGTTTAGGCTGAGGGTGAGGGTGTGGGTTAGGGTTAGGATGAGGGTAAAGGTTATGGGGAGGGTTAGGATGAGGGTTAGTGTTAGGATTAGGGTTAGGGTGAGGGTGAGTGTGTGTGTTAGGGTTAGGGTTAGGGATAGGCTTAGGGTTAGGCTGAGCGTGAGTTTGAGTGTTAGGGTTAGGGTTAGGGTGAGGGTTAGGGTAAGGTTTTGGGGGAGGCTTAGGAAGAGGGTTAGTGTAAGGATTAGGGTTGGGTGAGGTCTAGGGTGAGGGTGAGTTTTAGGGTTAGGTTTGGAGTGAGGGTTAGGGTAAGGGTAAGGGTGAGAATTAGGGTTCGGGTTAAGTTTAGGCTTAGTTTGAGGGTTACGGTGAGTGTGAGGGTTAGGGTTAGGTTGAGGTTTAGGGGTCGGGTTAGGGGTTAGGTGAGGGTGACGGTGATGGTTATGTTTAGAGTTAGGGTGAGGGTTATGATGAGGGTTATGGTTAGGATTAGGGTTTGAGTGAGGACTAGGGTGAGGTTTAGGGTTAGGGTTAAGGTGCTGTTTAGGTTTAAGTTTAGTGTTAGGGTTAGGGTAAGTTTAAGGTTTAGGATTAGATTTAGGTTTAGGGTGAGGCTCAGTTTGGGGGTTAGGATTAGTGTTAGTTTTAGATTTAGGGTTAGGTGGAGGGTTAGGTTGAGTGTGAGGGTTAGGCTTAGGGTTAGGTTTAGGTTTAGGGTAAGGGTTAGGGTGAGTGAGCGATATGGTTAGGGTTAGGGTTAGGTTTAGGGTTAGACTGAGCGTGAGGGTGGGGGTCAGGGTTAGGTTTAGGGTGAGTGTGAGGGTTAGGGTTAGGTTGAGAGTTAGGGTTAGAGTTAGGGTTAGGGTGAGAGTTAAAGTTAGGTTTAGGGTGAGGTTAAGAATGAGGTTTTGGGTTAGGATTGTGGTGAGGGTGAGGTCTAGGGTGAGGTTGAGGGTTAGGGCTAGTGTTAGATTAAGATTTGGGGTTAGGGTTAGGGTGAGGATTACGGTTAGTTTGAGGGTAAGGGTTAGGATTAGGGTTAGCTTGAGGGTGAGTGTTAGCATTAGGTTTAGGTTAGGGTTAGGGTTAGGTTTAGGGTTAGGATTTGTGTTATTGTTAGGGTTAGGTTTAGAGTTATTGTGAGGGTGAAGTTGAGGGTGAGGTTTAGGCTTAGGGTTAGGGTTAGGATTAGGGTTATGGTGAGGGTGAGGTTTAGGGTTAGATTTAGTGTTAGTTGGAGGGTTAGGTCTAGGGTGAGGGTTAGGTTTAGTTTCAGGTTTAAGGTTAGGGTGAGGGTTAGGTTGAGGTTTTGTGTTACGGTTAGGGTTAGGGTTAGGATTAGGGTGAGGGTGAGGGTGAGTGTGAGGTTTAGGGATAGGGTTAGGATTAGGTTAGGTTTAGGCTGAGGGTGAGTGTGGGGGTTTGGGTTAGGGTTAGGGTGAGGGTTAGGATGAGGGTTAGGATTATGATTAGTTTTAGGGTGAGGGCTAGGGTGAGGGTGAGGGTTAGTGTAAGGCTTAGGCTTCGGCTTAGGTTTAGGCTGAGCGTGAGGTTGAAAGTGTGGTTTAGGGTTAGGGTGATGGTTACGTTTACAGGTAGGGTGAGGGTTAAGATGAGGTTTAGGGTTAAGGTGATTGTTAGGGTGAGGTTTAGTGTTAGGGTTAGGGTTAGACTTAGGGTTATGATGAGGGTGAGATTCAGGGGTACAGTTAGGGTTAGGTTTAGGGTGCTGACTAGCCTGGGGTTGACAGTAAGGGTAAAGTTGAGGGTTAGGCTGAGGGTGAGGGTACTGGTAAGCGTGAAGGTTAGGGTTAGGGTGAGGGTTAGTGTTAGCGTTAGGGTGAGGGTGAGGGTTAGATTGAGGATTAGTGTTAGGGTAAGTGTGAGGTTTATGGTGAGGATGATGGTTAGGGTTAGGGTGAAGGGTAGGGTGAGTGTGAGGTTTAGGGTTAGGGTGATGGTTAGGGTTAGTGTGAGGGTTAGTGTTAGGGTTAGTGTTAGGGTGAGGGTAAGTGTTAGGGTGAGGGTTAGGGTTAGGGTTAGGTTTATTGTTAAGTTTAGGGGTAGGGTTACGGCTACTGTGAGGTTGAGCTTGAGGATTAGGGTTAGGGTTAGGGTTAGAGTTAGGGTTAGGGTGAGTGTTAGGGTTAGGGTTAGGGTTAGGGTTAGGGTAGTTAGGCTTAGCCTTAGGCCGAGCATGAGGGTGAGGGTGAGGGTGAGGGTTCCGGCGAGGGTTAGGGTTAGGTTTAGGGTCAGGTTGAGAGTTAGGTTGAGGTTTAGGGTTAGGATAAGTTTAAGGGTGAAGGCTAGGCTGAGTGTTAGGGTGAGGGTTAGGATTAGGGATAGGGTTAGGTTTAGGATTAGGGTTAGGGTGAGGGTGAGTGTGAGGATTAGGATTAGGGTTAGGCTTAGGCTTAGAGTTAGGATGAGAGTTAGGGTTTGGGTTAGGGTGAGGTTGAGGCTGAGGCTTAGGGTTAGGTTTAGGGTTTGGTTTAGGGTTAGTGTTAGTGTTAGGGTTAGGGTTAGGGTTAGGGTGAGGGTGAAGTTGAGGTTTTGATATAGGGTTAGGGGGAGGGTTAAGGTGAGGATTAGTGTTAGGTTGAGGTTGAGGGTTAGGGTTTGGTTTAGGGTCAGTGTGAGGGTTAGTGTTAATGTTAGGGTTAGTGTTAGGGTGAGGGTAAGTGTTAGGGTGAGGTTATGGGTTAGGGTGACGGTTATGGTTAGGGTGAGGGTTAGGGTTAGGGTTTGGGTTATTGTTAGGTTTAGGTTTAGGGTTACGGTTACATTTACAGTGAGGGTGAAGGTGAGGGTTAGGGTTAGGTTGAGGTTTAGGGTTTGGCTTAGGTGTAGAGTTAGGGTTAGGGTGAGGGTGAGGTTTATGGTTAGAGTTAGGTTTAGGGTGACGGTTAGGGTTAGGTTTAGGGTGAGAGTTGGGGTAAGAGTAAGGGTTAGTGTTAGGGTTAGGGATAGGATTAATTAGGGTGAGGGTGAGTTTTTTTGTTAGTGTTAGGTCTAGGGTTAGGCTTAGATTTAGGCTGAGGGTGAGGGTGATGGTTAGGGTTAGGGTTAGGGTTAGGGTTAGGGTTAGGGTTAGGGGGGGGTTAGGATGAGGGATAGGGTTAGGATTACTGTTAGGGCAAGGGCTAGGGTGAGGGTGAGGTTTAGACTTAGAGTTAGGGTGAGGTTTATGGTTAGGGTTAGGATTAGGGTGAGGGTGAGGCTTAGGGTTAGAGTTAGGGTTAGGGTGAGGCTGAGGGTGAGGGTTAGGGTTAGGTTTAGTGTTAGGTTTAGGGTTAGGGTTAGGGTGAGGGTTAGTGTTAGGGTGAGGGTTAGGGTTAGGGTTAGAGTTAGGCTGAGGTTGAGGGTGAGGGTGAGGGATAGGGTGAGGATGAGGGTTAGTTTTAGGGTGAGGGCTAGGGTTGGGTGAGGATTAGGGAAAGGGTTAGCGTGAGGTTTAGGGTTAGGGTGATGGTTTGGGTTAGTCTGAGGGTTAGTGTTAGTGTTAGGGTTATTGTTAGGGTTAGGCTAAGTGTTAGGGTGAGGGTTAGGGTTAGGTTGAGGGTTATGGTTAGGGTGGGGGTTAGGGTTATGGTTAAGGTTATTTTTAGGGATAGGGTTAGGGTTATGGTTAAGGTGAGGGTGAGGGTGAGGGTTACGGCTAGGGTTACGATGAGGTTTCAGTTTAGGGTTAGGGTTAGAATTATGGTTAGGGTGACAGTGAGTGTTATGGTTAGAGTTAGGGTTTGTGATAGATTTAGGGTTAGGGTGAGGGTTAGGCTTAGGCTTAGGCTTAGGCTTAGGCTTTGACCGAGCATGAGGGTGAGGGTTAGGGTTGGGGTGATGGTTCTGGTTAGGATTAGTGTTACTGTTAGGGTTAGATTTAGAGTTACGGTGAGGGTGAGGGTGCAGGTGAGGGTTAGGGTTAGCGTTACTGTGGGTTTTACGGTTAGGGTTAGGGTTAGTGTTAGATTGAGGGTGAGGTTCAGGTTTAGATTTAGCGTTAGTGTTAGGGTGAGGGTTAGTGTTAGGGTTAGGGTTAGTTTTAGGGTGAGGGTAAGGGTTATGGTGAGGATTTGGTTTTGGGTGAAGGTTATGGTTAAGTTGAGGGTTAGGATTAGGTTTAGAGTTATTGTTAGGGTTCGGTTTAAGGTTACGGTTACAGTGAGGGTGAGGTTGAGGTTTAGGCTTAGGGTTAGGGTGAGGTTTAGTGTGAGGGTGAGGTTTAGGTTTAGTTCAGGTGAGGGTTAGGTTGAGGGTTTGGGTTAGGGTTAGTGTTAGGGTTAGGGTTAGGGTGAGTGTTAGGGGGAGTGTTAGGGTTAGGGTTAAGTTTAGGATTACGTTTAGGATGAGGGTGAGTGTGTGTATTAGTGTTAGGTTTAGGTTTAGGCTTAGGGTTAGGCTGAGGGTGAGGTTGAGGGTGAGGGTTAGGGTTAGGGTGAGGGTTAAGGTTAGGGTTAGGGGTATGGTTAGGATGACGGTTAAGGTTAGGATTAGGGTTAGTGTGAGGGTTAGGGTGAGGGTAAGTTTTAGGGTTAGGGTTAGGGTTTTGTTTAGGGTGAGCGTTAAGGTTCGGGTTAAGTATAGGGTCAGGGTGATTGTTAGGGTAAGGGTTACAGTGAGGGTGAGGTTTAGGGTTATTTTGAGTGTTAGTGTTAGGATTAGGGTTAGTGTGAGGGTGTGGGTGAGGGTTAGGGTTAGGGTTAGGGTGAGGGTTAGGATGAGGGTTAGGGTTACGATTAGGGTTAGGGTGAGGGCTAGGGTGAGGGTGAGGGTTAGAGTAAGTGTAAGGCTTAGTCTTAGTGTTAGGCTGAGTGTGAGGTTGAGGGTGAGGTTTAGGGTTAGGGTGATGGTTAGGTTTACGTTTAGTGTTAGAGTTAGAATGAGGTTTAGGTTTAGGGGGAGGTTTAGGGTGAGGATGATGTTAAGTGTAATGGTGAGTTTTAGGCTGAGGGTGAGGTTTAAGGTAAGGGTGAGCGTAAGAGTTAGATTTAGGGTTATAGTAAGGGCTAGGGTTAGGGTTACGGTGAGGGTTAGATTGAGGATTAGGGTTAGGTTTAGTGTGAGGTTAAAGTGAGGATGAGGGTTAGGGTTAGGGTTAGGGTTACGGTGAGGTTTATGGTTAGGTTGAGGGTTAGGGTTAGGGTTCGGATTATTGTTAGGGTTAAGGTTAGGGTTACAGTTAGGGGGAGGGTTAGGGTGATGGTGAGGTTTAGTGTTAGGTTAGGGTTAGAGTTTGGGTTAGGGTGAGGGTGAGGTTTAGGGTTAGAGTTAGTGTTAGGGTGAGGTTTAGGTTGAGGGTTATGATAAGGGTTAGTTTTAGGGTTAGTGTTACGGTAAGAGTTAGGGGGACGGTTAGGATTAGGGTTAGGTTTAGGAATAGGATTAGGGCTAGAGTGATGGGGAGTGTGTGTGTTAGGTTTAGGTTTAGGGTTAGGCTTAGGATTAGGCAGAGGTTGAAGTTGAAGCTGAGCCTTAGGGTTATGAGGAGGGTTAGTATGGGGTTTAGGGTTAGGATTAGGCTTAGGGTAAGGGCTAGGGTGAATGTGAGGGTGAGGTTTAAGGTTATGGTTAGGGTTAGGGTTAGGGAGATTGTGAGGTTTAGGGTTAGAGTTAGGGTTAAGGTGAAGCTAAGGGTGAGAGTTAGGGTTAGGGTTAGGATTAGGATTAGGGTAAGGTTTAGGGTGAGTGTGAGGGTTACAGTTAGGCTTAGGGTTAGGCTGAGGGTGAGGGTGAGGTTTAGGGTTATGGTGAGCGTGAGGGTTAGGGTTAGGTTGAGGGTTAGGTTTAGGGTTAGGGTTAGGGTCCGGGTTAAGGTTAGGGATAGGGTGAGGGTAAGCATAAGGATTAGGGTAAGGATTAGGGTTAAGGTGAGGGCAAGGTTGAGGGTGAGGGTTAGGGTTAGTGTTATATTAAGGTTTAGGGTTAGGGTTAGGGTTAGGGTGAGGGTTACGTTGAGGGTTAGGGTTACAGTGAGGGTGAGGATTAGGGGTAGGGTGAGGGTTTGGGTTAGGATTAGGGTTAGCATGAGCGTGAGTGTTAGCATTACAGTTAGGGTTAGGGTTAGGGTTAAGTTTAGGTTTAGGATTAGTGTTATTGTTAGGGTTAGGGTTAGAGTTATGATGAGGGTGAGAGTGAGGGTGAGGGTTAGGATTAGGATGAGCGTTAGGGTTAGTGTGAGGGTTAGATTTAGGATTAGTGTTAGGGTGAGAGTTAGTGTTAGGGTTAGGGTTAGTTTTAGGGTGAGGGTAAGGGTAATGGTGAGGATTTGGGTTTGGGTGAGGGTTATGGTTAAGGTGAGGGTTAGGATTAGGTTTAGAGTTATTGTTAGGGTTCGGTTTAAGGTTACGGTTACAGTGAGGGTGAGGATGAGGTTTAGGGTTAGGGTTAGGTTCAGGTTTAGTGTGAGGGTGAGGTTTAGGGTTAGTTAAGGTGAGGGTTAAGTTGAGGGTTTGGGTTTGGGTTAGGGTTAGTGTTAGGGTGAGGTTGAGGTTTAGATTGAGGATTAGTGTTAGCGTTAGTGTGAGGTTTATGGTCAGGATGAGAATTAGGGTTAGGGTGAAGGCTAGGGTGAGGGTGAGGGATAGGTTTAGTGTTAGGGTGAGGTTTAGGGTTAGGGTGATGTTTAGGGTTAGTGTGAGTGTTAGTGTTAGGGTTAGGGTTAGTGTTAGCTTGAGGGTAAGCGTTAGGATGACGGTTAGTGTTAGGTTGAGGTTTATGGTTAGGGTGAGGTTTAGGGTTACGATAAGTGTAAGGGTGAGGGCTAGGCTAAGTGTTAGGGTGAGTGTTAGGGTTAAGGATAGGCTTAAGTTTAGGATTAGGTTTAGGGTGAGGGTGAGTGTGAGGGTTAGGATTAGGGTTAGATTTAGGCTTAGAGTTAAGAGGAGGGTTAGGTTTAGGTTGTGGGTTAGGGTGAGGGTGAGGCTGAGGATTAGGTTTAGGGTTAGTGTTAGTGTTTTGGTTAGTGTTAGAGTTACAGTGGGGGTTGGGCTTAGGGTTAGGGTTAGGGTTAGGCTTAGAGATTGGGTGAGGGTTAGGATGATTATTAGGTTAAAATTAGGGTTACAGTGAGGGCTAGCGTGAAGGTGAGGTTTAGGGTTAGTGTTAGGGTAAGGTTTACGGTTAGGGTTAGGGTTAGGGTGAGGGTGAAGGTTAGGATGAGGGTTAGTGTTACAGTGAGGGTGATGGTTAGGATTAGGGTTAGCATTAGGGTTAGGATTGGGGTTAGGGTGAGGTTGAGTGTTAGCATTAGGGTTAGGGTTAGGGTTAGGTTTAGGGTTAGGATTACTGTTATTGTTAGGGTTAGGGTTAGAGTTATGGTGAGGGTGAGGGTGAGGGTGAGTGTTAGGGTTAGGGTGAGGTTGAGGGTTAGGGTTAGGGTTAGGAGTAGGATTAGGGTTAGTGTAAGGGTGAGTGAGAGGGTTAGGGTTAATGATAGGCTTAGGGTTAGGGTGAGGTTGAGGGTGAGGGTGAGGGTTAGGGTTAGGGTGAGGTTTAGTGTTAGGGATTGGGGGAGTCTGAGGGGTAGGTTTAGGGTTAGGCTTAGGATTAGGCTGAGCGTGAAGGTGTGGGTTAGGTTTAGGGTTAGTTTTAGGGTGAAGTTTAGGTTTTTGATTAGTGTTAGGGTTAGGGTGAGGGTGAGGTTTGGGGTTAGAGTTAGGGTTAGGGTGAGGTTTAGGTTGAGGGTTAGGGTAAGGGTTAGTTTTAGGGTTAGGGTTGGGGTGAGTCTTAGGGGGAGGGTTAGGGTTAGGGTTAGGTTTAGGGATAGGATTATGATTAGAGTGAGGGTGAGTGTGTGTGTTAGGTTTAGGTTTAGGGTTAGTGTGAGCTTTAGGCTGAGGGTGAGGTTGAGGGGGAGGGTAAGGTTTAGGGGAAGTGTTAGGGTGAGTGTTAGGGTTATGGTAAGGGCTAGGGTGAGTGTGAGGGTGAAGTTTAAGGTTAGGCTTAGGTTTAGGGTTAGGGTGAGGGTGAGGTTTACTGTTAGAGTTAGGGTTAGGGTGAGGCTGAGGGTGAGGGTTAGCGTTAGGGTTATTGTTTGGTTTAGGGTGAGCATTAGGGTGAGGGTGAGGATTAGGATTAGGATTAGGGTTAGGGTGAGTGTGAGGGTTAGGGTAAGGTTTAGGGTTAGGCTTAGGTTTAGCCTGAGGTTGAGGGTGAGGGTGAGGGTGAGGGTTAGGGTTAGGATGAAGGCTAGGGTGAAGGTGAGGGTTAGGGTTAGTGTTAGGGTGAGTGTTAGGTTTAGGGAGATGTTTAGGTTTAGTGTTAGGGGTAGGCTTAGTGTTAGGGTGAGGGTAAGTGTTAGGGTGAGGGTTAGGGTTAGGGTGAGGGTTATGGTTAGGGTGAGGGTAAGGGTTAGGATAAGTGTAAGGGTGAGGGCTAGTTTGAAGGTTAGGGTGAGGTTTAGGGTTATTTATAGGGTTAGGTTTAGGATTAGGGTTAGGTTGAGGGTGAGTGTGAGGGTTACGATTAGGGTTAGGGTTAACCTTAGAGTTAGGATGAGGGTTGGGTTTAGGGTTTGGATTAGGGTGAGGTGGAGGCTGAGGATTAGGATTAGGTTTAGTGTTAAATTTAAGGTTAGGTTTAGGGTTAGGGTTAGTGTTAGGGTTAGTGTTAGGGTTACATTTACTTTTGGGGTTAGGATTAGGGTTAGGCTTAGAGTTAGGGTGAGGGTTAGGATAAGGATTAGGTTTACAACTAGGGTGAGGGCTAGGGTGAAGCTGAGGATTAGGGTTAGTGTTAGGGTAAGGTTTAGGGTTAGGGTTAGGGTTAGGGTGAGGGTTAGGATGAGGGTTAGGGTTACAGTGAGAGTTAGGGTTAGGGTTAAGTTTAGGTTTAGGGTTAGGGTTAGGGTGAGGTTGAGTGTTAGCATTAGGGTTAGGTTAGGGTTAATGTTAGGTTTAGCGTTAGGATTACTGTTATTGTTATGGTTAGGGTTAGAGTTATGTTGAGGGTGAGGGTGAGGGTGAGTGTTAGGATTAGGGTGAGGTTTAGGGTTAGGGTTAGGATTAGGGTTAGGGTGAGAGTGAGGTTTATGTTTAGATTTAGGTTTATTTGGAGGGTTAGGTCGAGGGTTAGTGTTAGGGTAAGTGTTAGGGTTCAGGTTAGGTTGAGATTTAGGTTGAGGCTTACGGTTAGGGTTAGGGTTGGGGTTAGGATTAAGTTAGGGTGAGCCTGAGTGTGAGGTTTAGGTTTAGGCTTAGGCTTAGGCTTAGGGTTAAGCTGAGGGTGAGAGTGGCCGTGAGGATTAGGGTTAGGGTGATGGTTACACTTAGGGTTCGGGTGAGGGTTAGCTTTAGGCTCAGGGTTAGTGTTAGGGTTAGGGTGAGGTTGAGGTTTAGGGCTAGAGTTAGGGGTAGGGGGAGGGTTAGGGTTAGAGTGAGGGTTAGGGTGGAGGTGACGGTAAGAGTAAAGTTGAGGGTTAGGCTGAGGTTGAGGGTTACAGGAAGGGTGAGGTTTAAGGTTAGGTTGAGGGTTACGGTTAGGGATAGGGTGAGTGTGAGGGTTAGATTGAGGATTAGTTTTAGGGTTAGTGTGAAGTTTAGGGTGAGGATGAGGATTAGGGTTAGGGCGATGTCTAGGGAGAGGGTGAGTTTTAGGGTTAATGTTAGGGTGAGGTTTATGGTTAGGGTAATGTTTAGGGTTAGTGTGAGGTTTAGTGTTAGGGTTAGGGTTAGTGTTAGGGTGAGGGTAAGCGTTATGTTGAAGGTTAGGGTTAGGGTAAGGGTTAGGGTTAGGTTAGGGTTATTGTTAGTGTTAGGGTTAGGGTTAAGGTTGTGGTAAGGTTGAGGGTGAGGGTTAATGTTAGGGCAAGAATGAGTTTAGTTATAGGATTAGGGTTAGGGTTAGGGTCAGGGTGAGTTTTAGTGTTAGAGTTAGGGTTAGGGTGTGGCTGAGGGTGAGAGTTAGCGTTAGGATTAATGTTAGGGTTAGGCTTATGGTGAGTGTTAGGATGAGGCTGATGGTTAGAGTTAGGGTAAGGAGTAGGATTAGTTTAGTGTTAGGGTGAGTGTAAGGGTTAGGGTTAGGGTTAGGGATAGGCTTAGGGTTAAGTTGAGGTTGAGGTTGAGGGTTAGTTTTAGGGTGAGTTTTAGGGTTAGGTTTAGGGTGAGTGTGAGGGTTAGGATTAGGGTTATGCTTAGGATTAGGTTTAGGGTGAGGGTGTGGGTTAGGGTTAAGGTGAGGGTTAGGGTTATTTGGAGGGTTAGGAGGAGTGTTAGGGTTAGGATTAGGGTTAGGGTGAGAGTGAGTGTGTGTGTGTTAGAGTTAGAATTAGTGTTAGATTTAGGGTTAGGTTGAGGTTGAGGGTTAGGCTTAGAGTTAGGATTAGGTTTAGGGTAAGGGTTAGGTTGAGTGTGTGTGTTAAGGTTAGGGTTAGGGTTAGGCTTAGGGTTAGGCTGAGGGTGAGGGTGAGTGTGAGGGTTAGGGTTAGGGTTAGCGTGAGAGTTAGGGTTCGGTTATGTTTAGGGTTAGGGTGAGGGTTAGGGTCAGGGTTACAATGAGCTTGAGGTTTAGGGTTAGGTTGAGAGTTAGGGTTAGGGTTAGGGTATGGGTGAGGGTTCAATTTAGGGTTAAGTTTAGGGTTAGGCTTAGGGTTAGGCTGAGGTTGAGGTTGATGGTAAGGGTTAGGGTTAGGGTGAGGGTTTGGGTAAGGGTTAGGGGGAGGGTGAAGAAGAGGGTTAGGGTTAGGATTAAGGTTGGGTGAGGGCTAGGGTGAGGGTGAGCTTTAGGGTGAGGGTTAGGGTGAGAGTTAGGGTTAGGTTAAGGTGAGAGTTAGAGTTCGGTTTAAGTTTAGGGTTAGGTTGAGTGTTAGGGTAAGGGTTTCAGTGAGGCTGAGGGTGAGGGTTAGTTTGAGGGTTAGGGTTCAGATTAGGGTTAAGGTGAGGGTGAGGCTGAGGGTTAGGTTTAGTGTTAGGGTGAGGGTTAGGGTGAGGGCTAGAGTGAGGGTGAGGTTTAGGTTTAGGGTTAGGGTGAGGTTTAGGGTTAGGGTTAATGTTAGGGTGAGGGTGAGTTTTAGGTTTAGAGTTAGGGGTAGGGTGAGGCTGAGGTCTTGGTTTAGGGTTAGAATTAGTGTTAGATTTAGGGTTAGGTTGAGGTTGAGGGTTAGGCTTAGAGTTAGCATTAGGTTTAGGGTAAGGATTAGGGTGAGTGTGTGCGTTAGGGTTAGGCTTAGGGTTAGGCTTAGGGTTAGGCTGAGGGTGAGGGTGAGTGTAAGGGTTAGGGTTAGGGTGAGGGTTAGGGTTAGGTTTAGGGTGAGAGTTAGGGTTCGGTTATGTTTAGGGTTAGGGTGAGTGTTAGGGTCAGGGTTACGATTAGCTTGAGGTTTAGGGTTAGGTTGAGAGTTAGGGTTAGGGTTAGGTTATGGGTGAGGGTTAAGTTTAGGGTTAGAGTGAGGGTTAGGGTTAGGATTAGGCTTAGGGTGAGGGCTAGGGTGAGGGTGAGGGTTAGTGTTAGTGTTAGATTAAGGTTTAGGGTTTGGTTTAGGGTTAGGTTGTGGGTTAGTTTGAGGGCTAGGGTTAAGGTGAGTGTGAGGATTAGTGTTAGGGTGAGGGTTAGGGTTAGGATTAGGGTTAGCATGAGGGTGAGTGTTAGGATTAGGGTTAGGGTTAGAGTGAGGGTCAGGTTTAGGGTTAGGATTAGTGTTATTGTTAGGTTTAGGGTTAGAGTTATGGTGAGGGTGAAGATGAGGGTGAGGGTGAGTGTTAGGTTTAGGGTGAGGTTTAGGGATAGGGTTAGGATTAGTGTTATGGTAAGCTTGAGGTTTAGGGTTAGATTTAGGGTTAGTTTTAGGGTTAGGTCGATGGTTAGTGTTAGGGTTAGTTTTAGGGTTAAGGATGGGGTGAAGGTTAGGTTGAGGTTTAGGGTTGTGGTTATGTTTAGGGTTAGGATTAGGGTGAGCATGAGGGTGAGTGTGAGGGTTAGGGTTAGGCTTAGGCTTAGGCTTAGGGTTAAGCTGAGGGTGAGGGTGGGGATGAAGATTAGGTTTAGGGTGACGGTTAGGGTTAGGGTTGGGGTGAGTGTTAGGATGAGGGTTCGAATTAGGATTAGTGTTAGGGTGAAGTTTAGGGTGAGGGTGAGGGTTAGGTTTAGGGTGATGGTTAGGTTTAGTTTTAGGGTGAGGGTTAGGATGAGGTTTAGGGTTAGGGTGAGGTTTAGGGTGAGGATGATGGTAAGGGTAAAGGTGAGGTTTAGGCTGAGGGTGAGGGTTAAGTTAAGAGTGAGGGTTAGGGTAGTTTTAGGGTTAGGGTGAGGTTTAGATTGAGGATTAGGGTTAGGGTTAGTGTGAGGTTTAGGGTGAGGATGAGGGTTAGGGTTAGTGTGAGGGTGAGGGTTATTGTTAGGGTTAGGGTGAGGTCTAGGGTGAGGGTGAGGGTTAGGATTAGGGTTAGGTTTAAGTTGAGGTTTAGGATTAGGGTGAGGGTTAGGGTTAGTGTGACCGTTAGTGTTAGGGTTAGGGTTAGTTTTAGGGTGAGATTTAGTGTTAGGGTGAGGGGTAGGGTTAGGGTGAGGGTTATGGTTAGGGTGCGGGTTAGGGTTAGGATTAAGGTTATTGTTAGATTTAGGGTTAGGGTTAGGTTGAGTGTGAGGGTTACCATTAGGGTTAGGGTTAGCCTTAGTTTTGGGCTGAGGGTTTGGGTGAGGGTGAGGGTTAGGGTTAGTTTGAAGGTAAAGGTTAGGTTTAGGGTGAGGTTTAGTGTTAAGGATAGGGTTAGAGTTATTGTTAGGGTGAGGCTGAGGTTTAGGGGTAGGGTTAGTTTTAGGCTGAGGATTAGGGTGAGTGTTAGGGTTAGGGTGAGGTTTAGGGTAGGGGTGAGGGTAAGGGTAAACGTGAGGGTTAGGTTGAGGATGAGTGTTACGGTAAGGTTGACGGTTAGGGTTAAGTTGAGGGTTAGGGTTAGGGTTAGGGTGAGAGTTAGGGTTCGCATTAAGTTTAGGGTTAAGGTGAGGTTTAGATTAAGGCTTACAGTGAGAATGAGGGTTAGGGTTAGGTTGAGGGTTAGGGTTAGGATTAGGGTTAGGGTTAGAGTGAGGTTTAGGTTTACTGTTAGGGTGAGGGTAAGGAAGAGGTATTGGGTTAGAATTAGGGTTAGGGTGAGGCCTAGGGTGAGGGTGAGGTTTAGGGTTAGTATTAGGGTGAGGTTTAGGGTTAGGGTTATTGTTAGGGTTAGGGTGAGTGTCAGGTTTAGGGTTAGTGTTAGGGTTAAGGTTAGGGTGAGAGTTACGTTGAGGTTTAGGGTTAGGGTTAGGGTTAGGGTTAGGATTAGGGTTAGGGTTAGATTGAGGATTAGTGTTAGGGTTAGTGTGAGGTTTAGTGTGAGGATGAGGGTTAGGGTTAGGGTGAGAGCTAGGGTGAGGCTGAGCGTTAGGGTTAGTGTTAGGGTGAGTTTTAGGGTTAGGGTTATGTTTAGGGTTAGTGTGAGGGTTAGTGTTAGGGTGACAGTTAGTGTTAGGGTGAGGGTTACGGTTAGGTTGACGGTTATTTTTAGGGTGAGGGTTAGGGTGAGGGTGAGGGTTAGGGTTAGGTTTAGGGTTATTGATAGGGTTCGGGTTAGGTTGAGGGTGAGATTTAGGGTTAGAGTTAGGGTTAGTGTAAGGGTTAGGGTTAGGGTAAGCGTTAGGGTTAGGGTTAGGCTTAGGCTTAGACTTAGGCCGAGCATCCGGGTGAAGGTTAGGGTTCAGAATAGGGTGAGGGTTAGGGTTAGCGTTAGGGTGAGTGTTAGGATGAGGTTTAGGGTTAGGATTAGGGTTAGGGTGAGGGCTAGGGTGTGGGTTAGTGTGAGGGTTAGGGTTAGGGATGTGGATAGGTTTAGGATTAGTGTTAGGGTGAGGTGAGTGTGAGGGTTAGGGTTAGGGTTAGGGTTAGGGTGAGAGTTAGGGTTTGGCTTAAGTTTAGTGTCAGGGTGACATTTAGGGTAAGGGTTACGGTGAGGGTGAGGGTTAGGGTTAGTTTGAGGGTTAGGTTTAGAGTGAGTGTGAGAGTGAAGGTTAGGGTTAGTGTTAGGGTGCGGGATAGGATAAGGGTTAGGATTAGGATTAGGGTGAGGGCTATGGTGAGGGTGAGGTTTAGGTTTAGATTTAGTGTGAGATTTAGGGTTAGGATTAGTGTTAGGATTAGGGTGAGCATTAGGGTTAGGGTTAGCTTTAGGCTTTGGCTGAGGCTTAGGCTGAGCATGAGGGTGAGGGTTAGGGTTAGGGAAAAGTTAAGGTTTAGGGTTAGGGTAAGGATTAGGTTTAAGTTGAGGGTGAGGTTTATGGTTATATTTAGGGTTACTTGGAGGGTTAGGTCAAGGGTAAGGGTTAGGGATAGTGTTAGGGTTAAGGTTAGGATGAGGGTTAGGATGAGGTTTAGGGTTATGCTTAGGGTTAGGGTTAGGATTAGGGTTAGGGTGAGTGTGAGGGTTAGGGTTAGGCTTAGGCTTAGGGATAGGCTGAGGTTGAGGATGGGGGTGTGGATTAGGGTTAGTGTGATTGTTAGCTTTAGGGTTAGGGTGAGGGTTAGGATGAGGGTTAGGTTTAGGATTAGTGTTAGGGTGAGGTCTAGGGTGAGGATGAAGGTTAGGTTAAGGGTTAGGCTTAGGCTTAGGGTTAGGCTGAGGGCGTGGTTGAGGGTGAGGTTTAGGGTTAGGGTGATGTTTAGGTTTAGGGTTAGGGTGTGGGTTAGGGTGAGGATGATGGTAAGGGTAAAGGTGAGGTTTAGGCTGAGGGTGAGGGTTAAGATAAGGGTGAGTGTTAGGGTTAGGTTTAGGTTTAGGGTAACGGTTAGGGTTAGGGTGAGGTTGAGGGTTAGATTGAGAATTAGGGTTAGGGTTAGTGTGAGGTTTAGGGTGAGGATGAGGGTTAGGGTTAGGGTAAGAGTGACGGTTAGAATTAGGGTTAGGGTGAGGGCTAGGGTGAGGGTGAGTGTTATGTTCATGGTTAGGGTTAAGGTGATGTTTAGGATTAGGGTGTTATGGTTAGTGTGAGGGTTAGTGTTAGGGTTAGGGTTATTGATAGGGTGATTGTAAGTGTTAGGGTGAGGGTTAGGGGTAGGGTGAGTGTTATGGTTAGGGTGAGTTTTAGCATTAGGGTTAGGTTTAACGTTAGGTTTAGGGAAAGTTTTACGGTTACAGTGAGGGTGAGGGTGAGGATTAGTGTTAGGGTTAGGGTGAGGTTTAGTGTTAGGGTTATGGTTAGAGTTAGGGTTAGGGTGAGGGTGAGCTTTAGGGGTAGAGTTAGGGTTAGCGTGAGAGTTAGGGTGAGTGAGGGTTAGGTTTAGGGTGCGGGTTAGGGTGGGGCTGACGTTAGGGGTAAACGTGAGGGTTAGGGTTATGGTAAGGGTGAGGGTTAGAGTTACAGTGAGGTTTAGTGTTAGGTTTAGGGTGATGGTGAGGGTTAGTGTGAGGATTAGTGTTAGGGTTAGTGTAAGGTTTGGGGTGAGGATGAGGGTTAGGGCTAGGGTGAGAGCTAGGATGAAGGTGAGGGTTAGGATTAGTGTTAGGTTGATGTTTAGCGTTAGGGTGATGTTTAAGGTTAGTGTGAGGGTTAGTGTTAGGGTTAATGTTAGTGTTAGGGAGATGGTAAGTGTTAGGGTGAGGGTTGGAGTTAGTGTAAGGGTTAGGGTTAGGGTGAGGATTAGTGATAGGGTGAGGCTTAGGGTTAGGGTTAGGGTTATTGATAGGGTTAGGGTTAGGGTGAGGGTGAGGGTGAGATTTAGGGTTAGAGTTAGGGTCAGTGTTAGGGTTAGGGTTAGGCTCAGGCTTAGGCCTAGGCTGAGCATCAGGGGAAGGGTTAGGGTTCGGGATAGGGTGAGGGTTAGGGTTAGGGTTTGTGTGAGGGTTAAGATGAGGTTTTTGTTTAGGATTAGGGTTAGGGTGAGGGCTAAGATGAGGGTTAGGGTGAGGGTTAAGTTTACAGTGAGAGATAGGGTTCGGGTTAAGTTAGGGTCAGGGTGACGGTTAGGGTAAAGGTTACTGTGAGGGTGAGGGTTAGGTTTAGGTTGAGGGTTAGGGTTATGATTAGGGTTAGGGTGAGGGTGAGGGTGAGGGTTAGGGTTAGTGTTAGGGTGAGGGATAGGATGAGGGTTAGTATTAGGATAAGGGTGAGGGCTAGGGTGAGGTTGAGGTTTAGGGTTAGGGTTAGGGTAAGGTTTAGGGTTAGGGTTAGGTTTAGGGTGAGGATGAGTTTTAGGGTTAGAGTTAGGATAAGGGTGAGGCTGAGGTTGAGGGTTAGGTTTAAGCTTAGTGTAACAGTTATGGTTAGGGTGAGTGTTAGGGTGAGGTTTCGATTAAGGGTTAGGGTAAGGGTTAGGATTAGGTTTAGGATGAGTGTTAAATTTAGGTTTAAGTTTAGGATTAGTTTAAGGTTTAGGGTGAGGAAGAGGGTTAGGGTTAGGGTGATGGTGAGGGTGCGGTTTTGGGGTGGCATTAGGGTTAGGGTGATGGTTAGGTTGAGGGTTAGGGTTAGGGTAAGGGTTAGTGTGGGGGTGATGGTAAGGTTAAACGTGAGGGTTAGGCTGAGGGTGAGGCTTACATTGGGGTGAGGGTGAGGGTTAGGGTGAGGGTTAGGGTTAGGGGAAGAGTGTGGGTGAGGGTTAGATTGAGGATTAGTTTTAGCGTTAGTGTGAGGTTTAGGGTGAGGATGAGGGTTAGGGTTAGTGGGAGGGCTAGGGTGAGGGTGAGGTTTAGGTTTAGGTTTAGGGTGAGGTTTAGGGTTAGGGTGATGATTAGGGTTATTGTAAGGGTTAGTGTTAGGGTTAGGGTTAGTGTTAGGGTGAGGGTAAGTGTTAGGGTGAGGCTTATTGTTAGGGTGAGGGTTATGGTTAGGTTGAGGGTTAGGGTTAGTGTTTGGTTATTGTTAGGGTTAGGGTTAGGGTTACGGTTACGGTCAGGGTGAGGGTGAGGGTTAGGGTTAGGTTTAGTATGAGGTTTAGGTTTATGGTAAGGGTTAGAGTTAGGGTTAGGGTGAGAGTGAGGTTTACGGTTAGAGTTAGGGGTAGTGTTAGGGTTAGTGTTAGGGTGAGGGTTTGTGTTAGAGTTATGCTTAGGCTTAGGCTTAGGGCAATCATGAGGGTGAGGGTTAGGGTTAGGTTTAGGGTTAGGCTTAGTGTTATTTTTAGGTTTAGGTTTAGAGTTACGGTGAGATTGAGGGTGAGGGTGAGGGTTAGGGTTAGGGTGAGGTTTAGCGTGAGGTTTAGGGTTAGGGTTAGGGTGAGGGTGAGGTTTAGGGTTAGAGTTAGTGTTAGGTTGAGGGTTGGAGGAGGTTTAGCGTTATTGTTAGTGTTAGGGTTACAGGGAGGTTGAGGGTTAGGTTGAGGTTGAGGGATAGGGTAAGGTTTAGTATTAGGGTGAAGGTGAGGGTGAGTGTGAAGGTTAGGGTGAGGGCTAGGCTTAGGCTGATGGTTAGGCTGAGGGTGAGGGAGGGGATGAGGATTAGGGTTAGGGTGATGGTTTGGGTTAGGGTTAGTGTTATTGTTAGGGTTAGGGTTATAGTTACGGTGAGTGTGAGTGTGCGGGTGAGGGTTAGGGTTAGGGTTAGGGTGTGATTTAGGGTTAGGTTTAGGGTTAGTGTGAGGGTGAGGTTTAGGGTTAGATATAGGGTTAGGGGGAGGGTTAGGGTTAGGGTTAGGGATAGGGTTAGTGTTAGAGTTACGGTGAGGGTGAGGGTTAGGTTGAGGTTTAGGTTTAGCGTTATGGTTAGGGTTAGTGTGAGGGTTATTGTTAGAGTTAGGGTTAGTTTTAGGATGAGGGTAAGTGTTAGGCTGAGGGTTTGGGTTAGGGTGAATATTATGGTTAAGGTGAGTGTTAGGATTAGGGTTAGGGTTATTGTTAGGGTTAGGTTTAGGGTTTTGGTTACAGTGAGGGTGAGATTTAAGGTTAGAGTTAGAGTGAGGTTTAGGGTTTGGGTTAGGGTTAGAGTGAGGGTTAGGATGAAGGTGAGGTTTACGGTTAGTTAGGGTGAGGGTGAGGGTTAGGATTAGGATTATCTTTAGGGTCAGGGTGAGTGTGTGTGTTAGGGTTAGGTTTAGGTTTAGGCTAAGGGTTAGGCAAAGTGTGAGGTTGAGTGTGAGGGTTAGGGGTAGGATTAGGGTTAGTGTGAGCGTGAGGGCGAGGGTTTGGTTTAGTGTTAGGGTGAGGGTTAGGATCAGTGTAAGGATTAGGGTTAGGGTTATGGTGAGCGTTATGTTTAGGGTTAGGTTGATGTATTTAGTTAGGATAAGGATGAGGGTTCATTTTAGAGTTAGGGTGAGGGTTAGGATGAGGATTAGGGTTACCATTAGTGTTAGGGTGAGGGCTAAAGTGAGGGTGAGAACTAGGGTTAGTGTTAGGGTAAGTTTTAGGGTTATAGTTAGGGTTAGAGTGAGGGTTAGGATGAGGGTTAGGGTTTCGGTGAGGGTGAGGGTTAGGGTTAGAGTGAGGGTTAAGTTTAGTTTTAGGGTAAGGGTTAGGATGAGGGTGAGGTTTAGGGTTAGTGTTAGGGTTAGGGTGAAGCTGAGGGTGAGTGTTAGGGTGACAGTTAGTGTTAGGTTTAGGGTTAGGGTAAGGTTCAGGTTTATGGTGAGTGTGAGGATGAGGGTTAGGGTTAGGGTGAGGGTTAGGGCTAAGGTTAGGAGGAGGGTTAGGGTGAGGTTTAGGGTTAGGATGAGGATAAGGGAGTGGGCTAGGGTGAGGGTGAGGTTTAGGGCTAGGTTGAGGGTGAGGTTTAGGGTTAGGGTTAGGGTGAGATTTAGGGTTAGGGTTTGGGTTAGGGTTAGGGTGAGGGTGAGGTTTAGGGTTAGAGTTAGGGTTAGACTGAGGCTTAGGGTTAAGCTGAGAGTGAGGGTGAGGCTGAGGGTTAGTGTTAGGGTGAGAGTTAGTATAAGGGTTAGGTGGAGGGTTAGGAAAAGGGACAGGGTTAGGATTAGGTTTGGGTGAGACTAGGGTGAGAATGAGGTTTAGGGTTAGGGTTAGCTTGAGGGTTAGGATTATGGTAAGGGTGAGAGTTAGTGTTCGGGTTAAGTTTAGGGTTAGGTTGAGGGTTAAGGTATGGGTTAAGGTAAGGGTGAGGGTTAGTGTTAGGTTGAGGGTGAGGGCTCGGATTAGGGTTAGGGTGAGCATGAGGGTTATGGTTAGTGTTAGGGTGAGGGTTAGGATGAGGGTTAGGGTTAGGATTAGTGTTAGGGTGAGGGCTAGGGTGAGGATGAGGTTTAGGGTTAGGGTTAGGGTTAGGGTGAGGTTTGGGTTTAGGGGTAGGGTTAGTGTTAGGGTGAGGGTGATGTTTATATTTATAGTTAGGGGTAGGATGAGACTGAGATTGAGGGTTAGGGTTAGGCTTAGTGTTAGATTTAGGGTTAGGGTGAGAATTAGGTTGAGGGTGAGGGTTAGGCTTAGGGTTAGGATTAGTTTTAGGGTAAGGGTTAGGGTGAGTGTGAGCATTAGGGATAGGGTTAGGGTTTGGCTTAGGGTTAGGCTGAGGGTGAGGGTGAGGATGAAGGTTAGGGTTAGTGTTAGATTAAGGTTTAGGGTTAGGGTTAGGGTTAGGGTGAGGGTTAAGTTGAGCATGAGGTTTAGGGTTATGTTGAGGGTGAGGCTTAGGGTTAG